>NC_092056.1:28865448-29152948 GCF_039877785.1 Chaetodon trifascialis
CTTGGTCGCACGGTGAGGAGGCAGACATTGTCGTGATCGTCAGACTCTCTGCTTTCATATGATATCAGGCTTTTGTGGTTTGTATAAAGTGGTGAACACAGCAGACGCTCTAAACTGGACGTACGCTGTTTTCGTGTTTTCCTTATATGCCCATATAATTTATTGCAGTATGAATTAGGTTTCGTTTTGGTGGCAATGCATGGTAGAAGCTTTTAGCTGGGTTTCTCCCCTTATTCTGGTATGCTACAAGTTTGGATTGGTGCTCGCGAGTGTGACCTTCGATCATCGACGAATGCACGCATCCCAGGTTGCCCCCTGTACAGGGGGCACCGTACTGAAGAGGTTACATAACCCCCACTAAAAACATGCAAGAAGATGATCGGATGGGTACCTGGGCGCCGTTGTCGGCTGGCAGCCCACCACTCCTTGTCTGCCATGGAGGAATGACGGACCAAGATGGGTCAAATGCGGAGAATTAATTTCACAAGAAGCATGGCGGGTGCATGTAGTGTGTGCATGCAATGTTGTGATAAATAAAGTATAGTTTCTTCTTCTTTCTTCTGAAATTTCTGCATTTTAATTGTAGCAGAACCGGCCTTTAACTGACCCCTTCTTTCCCTCCTTTTCTGGTGATAATCAAGGGAAATGGAGGTGTAAACCCGCCAACCGATTGAATTATAGACCGTCTGGTTTACCTATAATGCAATCTGGTTTCGAAGAGAGACAGGAAGTCTGGTTCAGTAAACTACTTTACTCACACACTGAAGAAAGAGAGCCAAAAGGTCAGCGCCTATCTCTAAACCAGGATGTCCCCCTCTATGCTAATTACTTCCCCAATAGCCCGAGGACTCCATACAACAAGACTGCCTTAAGAGACAAATAGCAGGCCTCAGAGGAATCCACAGACATCAGCAAATGCTGATGGTCGTAAACCGGACATCCCTTGAAGCAACTAGTGACTCACGTTTGTGTGTTTTCCTCAACACTCCAAGATAACCAGATCTTATGTCAAACTTAACTTTTCATGTTTTCAACCTACAGGACTCGGGGTACGCATAACATTGATGTTTTTCCCGTATCTCTGACCCAAAGTATGACTAAGTTGTGATTTTAACGGTTTTATAAAAGTTGTATGAACTGTCACCACAAACTATACTACCATCCAGAGTTTCCTAACCGTCAGATTGAATATGCTTGACTTTGTACATTTATCGATAAGTAACCGTTATCGTGATAATCAATTTTTGACAAATATAATCTGCCTCTCTTTATTCCTACCTTTATTTTTGTATTAGTTATTCATTGAGTTATTATACCTGTTGGGATAAAACTGTACCATGATTATCATTTAATGTTTTCACCCAACCATAGAAAGTGTCTAATGCATGCTGTAAACAATGTTGAAGTGCCATTGAAAATTGGTCATTGAAATTATATGTGATTGACCATAGTGAGAAGCAGATGAGCCCCTCGTATGATTCTTTGATTAGTTCAGCTCCATGAGGCGAGATTACACCGCGCGTCACAAAGAGTCTCCCGTGATTCGATGGCCTGCCTTTCGACACGCCCCGGAGCGACCTTTAAAAACTGCGTGTAGTGCGCGTTTCAGTAGAGTTATAGTAGATTTTATAGTAGAGTAGATTTGTAGTAGATTTTGAGTTTTGTTTTGTTCTTTTGTTCTGTTCCTTTGTTTTCTTTCACGTCTAGTTACTCTCAGCTGAATTCCTTTCTTTGCTTTTGTCTTAAGTTTTGCACAGTCGTTTTGCTCCTTAAGTTTTCGTCTTCGAGCTACTCCAAGCCATTCCGAGTAGCGTAAATAATCTTCAGAAGACGTATTCTTATAATTTGCCGTAAACTTCAAAGTTAACTTCTTCTTTAGCCAAACGTTTTGTTTTGTTTTCATTAGTGAAATTAGGCAAGTAATACTAATTTTGTAGCCTTCTTCGACCGGCCATCGAAGAGACTCTTAATTTGTACTATCAGTCTAAAATAATCCGTCACGGACTCAACCGAACCAAACCCTGCGGCCAGCTGTTGATCCTTGGTCCGGTTCACAACCATCCGGAGCAGTCCATCATCTGTAACCGACCGCCGAACCAGTTCCAGAGACGCCCCGTTCCGCACCAGTTTGTCATCTTGGAGGTCTGGGCCTTCCACTAGACCACCAAGTAGATCGAGCCGCGGACGAACATCTGGAACGTCTTCGAGCCAGTTCGGAGCAGAGCACAACGGGACGCCAGCAACCAAGTAGGCACGCTAAGTGGGTTTGAATAAGAGTTGGTCCGTGAGGTTAAGATTAGGTCAATTCGTCCAAATTCTCTCCATTAATCGTTCTTTCCCTTAACTCCGCGTTCGCGTCCCCATTACTCCTTTTAGACTGCCTCTCACTATCGCCAATTTATTTACCCTTGTGTTGCCATAAGTTTCTTGTTTGTTCTGTCATATCACCTCCCATCTTCTGTCTTATTGTTCATGGTACATTACCCATCATCCACAATTCTGCTTAATAAATGATATTTTGATTTAAGTCCTGGTTAGACGGTGTCCTTTTGAACTGAATATTTACGATCCCTGTATCCAGAATTTACACTTCAGGTTATCAGACTGGTTTACCGTTAGTTCATTCGTTAGTATTTATCAGCGTTATAGCAGTTAATTTCTGCAGTCCTTCTTAGCTGAGGAAGGTGGTGCCCCGACATTTTATCAACGAATGCAACATCAAATTAAGGTAGTACACACTACATAATCAAGAAGGACATATTTTTAATGTAGCCAGTCGTAGCCAGTAGCCAGGGTAATACAGTCACCCCAAGTGATGACAAGTTTGTTAAAAGAACGTGCCAGTCATGAATGGACAGGACAAATGAGACATTCTTGCTGAGGAGAAAATTCTAAATACAATGAAAAGTGGTAATTGCAGGAAGTTCTCTTCAATCATGTAGACTTGCCACTTAAAAATAAATCTGTTCATACGAGTGGTTTGTGCATGGAGCCTACAAATCCTCCAGCTAAAGATCTAGATGGATGCGACATGCAGCAGATCTCCCTATGAGCTCATTAGATGGACCCAGAGCTGGACACACTGTGCTGGGTGGTGACGAAAACTAGAGGTGGAAAAGTGGTGAAGGGTTGCATGGGTCACATCCAACACTGAAATGAGAGTTCCTCAGAGAGGAATTGTGTTAAATTTTTACAGCAACAAGATAAGTACAACCTTACAAGTTTACATTAATGGATTATCTTGTCATAGTACAGTAGTTTCAGCTCTCTTATTGTTGTGTTTTCGTATACTATACAAATGTGATCTCAAACGAATGTCTACTTGGAAGGTAGAAAAGCAGTCTATAAATTTATGGCACTGTATACTTGGGAAATGAATGGCAGTACTGTAACGTATATGCAGTTAAAAGGTTAAAAGTTTAAAACATGGTATTTATTATTACTTTAATCAGTGATCACTGGTAAAAATTCAAACGCAATGACGGCTGGCTGTTACAATACAGATCCACTAACATCAATATGAGTAGCTTGACACTGACACAATTGTGACCAGCCACGAGAAAACCAGCAACAAGTCTCCCGGGGGGCATTTTGAGTTATTTACAGATTCTGAAAGTGTAGTTTCTAAGCTTTCCAACGATGTCTAACACATGGAAACTGAAAATATTTGAGGAAGATGTGGCCATTTGCATGTAGGCACTTCTCAAACTAGTTTTTTTGAAAAATCCAGCCTGAAAGATTCTCACCTACCAGGGGAGCCAGGTAACACAGTGCTGCTCGTTGCATCGCATTTACATAAGTCCAACCCCCTAACCATCGTTCAAACTACTACAATGGTTTGAACGATGGTTATCAAATGGAAATGGAAAATCTTTGTTACAGAAAGCCCCTGAATAAAAATGAAAAACAAGAAAGGTAATATACTTAAGAGTTAGAAGGAGCAAATGTAGATACTTATTTCTAATATAAAATAATAAATAATACACCAATGAAGACAAACATGTAGACACCACATTACCAGTGTTGGCATAACCAGAAGCTGCATAAGTAGCCATGTGGTTCCCTTTTAACTTGCAGCTGATTGGCCGAAAAAAGAACAGAAGCGCTTGAATAGCTAAAGAAAGCCAGTATACTAATTAAATGTTGAATCGCCACACCCCCAACTAGGACCGAAAATTTACGCTAAAACAACCCAAATTCAAATACAAAGTTTACGGTTTAAAGGCCCCCGATACTGTTATTTGACACACGGAGTGGCTTCATGATTTCAACTGAGTTTACTCAACTTGCGCTGGGCCGACTTGTTGCTGGTTTTCTTGTGGCGGATGACAATTGGTCTGGTTGAGGAAGCCTTCTCCAAATGTAAACCCATCTGAATGTATGTCTCACACTGGTGTTCATTGCACTCTAGAAGAAGAAATTATTTTCTCCGAATTTATCCCATACTGGAATGTCGTTCCTCTGCGGCAGACCAGGAGCGGTGCGCTGCCAGCTGACAGCGGCGCCCAGGGACCCCGTTCTCCTTCGTCACCATTGGTCAGGTGGTGATCTTCTTGCATGTTTTTAGTGGGGGTACATTTTATGGAGGATACCCCAGATGAACACGGGGAGAACATGCAAACTCCACAGAGAAAGGCCCCTTCTCACGAGCAGCAGGCACCAAAGGCATGGTGGAGGACACGCCATCAGCGCCCACAGCAGGATTCAAACCGGGAAGAACGTGTTACCACTTGTTCCACCATGCCACCTATACAGAAAGGACCAGAAAGACCCTGTCCGACCCAGGGATTGAACCGATGACCTTCTTGCTGTGAGGCATGCGCACTACCTGCTGTGCCACTGTGCGCCACTAATTCCTAGGGCCCCCATGCAGGTTATTTTGTACATTGGCCTTCATTGCAGCTGGCTTCCAAATGGCCGTAAATAATAGATTTGCTAAATGTGGCTTTGAAACTGTTAATGTTTTGAACTTGACATTGATCAGATAGTATTGAGTGGAAATCTTTGTCACAGTTAGATTCAGAATAAATTTTTGATTCAATATCTATTGTAGATTCAGTAAATAGAAAAGAGAGCAGTATTTTCAGGACTGTTATGCCAGTGCACTGTGTGCCAAACCATTTACTCATGTCTGGACTCTGAAATGCAATATGAAATATAGCAGTAGTTAAGCTAACTGGTCTTATTGAAGGTCACTGTCTGATGAATAGAAATAAGCAATGAAAAGTGGGAAGAATGGAAATATATATCTTTTATCTAAAAAAAAAAAGGTTATCTGCATACTTTTCTAAGCATGTTACAGTATTGTGTCAGTATGAGAATAATGAAATGAGCAAAGGTAGGTTTTTCATGACTGGTCCCTTTCGGGCATTCAACTGTGGCATGTCCTGGACTCAGAAAAGGGGTATAGCATATCGAATAACCCCAATGACATCAATATGGATGGTCTTTGTCTCCAGCAGAAAAAAGGCATACTTGATCTAAGCGGGATCATGTCACAACCTTCTTGCTCTTGAACAAAAAAATGAACGAAAAAAGCTGCCACAGTCACTCAACCTGTTGAGCATTTGGTGATGTCCCTGAACTGAACAAGCAGTAGGTGGCTGGGAACTGCTGACTGAGAGTGACTGAGACTTTGGAGTGCCCAACCGAGATGGGTCTTCACTGCAACCGGGCCTCTGGGTGGATCTATTCATACTGGTTCCATTGGCACAATGAGGTTTACGTAGGAGCCAATGAGCAATGCTGGTTGGGCATGATTGATTGGGGAGTGGGAGGCATCTGTGTTGTTGGTGCTTGGTCTTGTTGACCTTCATTGCCAAGATACTGAGCTGCAGATGGGAGCAAGATCATCTTATTGGACCCATCATCCACGATGTGTATGTATGTACCTAGCCTTTGTCCTTGTAATGCAGGCCTACCCTCATAACCTTGAGTAACACTTTGTTGTAAGCACTGATTAAATTAGAGCGTCTTTGATGTGGAGCTGACACCAGTAGCAGTATAAGTAGTCACTGTGGTTTCTATCAGATTGTCACTCTCCCTTACACACTGGTTGACTTTGTGATGGACACTGAGGTATTTAGACATGCAAAGAGGGTAAGATTTTTTAAGGTTACAAGCTGTAACTAAGTGGCCACAACACCAACATCTCATATTGGTCTTTATCCACTCTGTGATCTGCTGCTTGCTTAATTTGGAGAGCTCCTGACACTGGCTGAAGTGATGCTCCACCTTATCATAGTATGGACAATGGCCTTTTCATGTCCTTGATGGTGGGTGAGTGTGGGGTTATGGCCGGGGTAATGACTGGGGTGAAAATTTATGTTCCCGCCTCAACTCTATGTTTTTTTTATTTTTTTTTTATTTTATAATTTTATTGTTTATTTGGAAAAGCAAGTGGTACAGAATTTTTCTCCTGGGTACCATACAATGTCCACGACCAATTGTGGATGCAAGAATATTAATCCAGGTTTAACAGAACAAATATAACAAGTGGGCAAAGGCGGAGGGCTTACTCCATTTCTTCTCACATTAGGAATCAACTTTACGTTTAGTTTCGAACTTGCTTTCATTGTTGGGCATAACATACTTGTAATGCTCAGGTAAGGTAGGGTGTAGAAAATTCTTAAGTGCAAGGTGGAGTTCCAGATTCTGAGCACTGTCCTCTTCAGTAAAGTCCAGGAAGGCTGTACCCTCCAACACTGACTTCAACATCATGGGGGAATATTGTCAAAAGGTACTGGGATGAGTTTGGAGAGGAGGATAACCAGGCTTTGGTGGTGAACATGCTCCAGGCTGAGTTTGGAATAAAAGCCTAGGTTGTTTCTCATGGGGATTTGGGTCAGGCTTGACTGGCTTGGACAGAAGACTTGGAGAACTGGGCATGCTGCCCTGGGGTGGCAAATACATTTTTTTGATTTTGGGCAATACAAATGAAACTGACTTTATTTGACTATTTTATTGGTTAAACCTGATATTTAAAGGGATAAAGGGGTTTATGTGACTACAGGTTGAATTGCTACAGCAAGTCTGAGATGAAAAGTAGCACAATAGACAATATATTTATTTTTGTTTCTGGTATTTTGTCTATTTCTTTCTTATACATGCACAGTCCTCTCTTGGAATGGGATCGTATGATTGCAGTTGTGCTTCTGATATGTTTGTATCCACATCAACTGTATCTACTGTCACATTTATCCTATGTTGTGTATTTCACATTTCCATAGTGTGTGCATGTCTCTTTGGCTCATTCCATCAGTGTGAAGCACTAGAAACAGCCTCATCATTGCTGGATAAGAGGACATGGTAGTGGTAAGAGCATGCAGAAGGTGGGACAGGGCAGGGGTAACAGGGGACAATCTTAAGTGTTAGTGATGGACTAGACAATGGAAGGTGATGTAAGATTTAAATCAACTCTTTCCTCTGAGCAGCACGGGAGGCTGATGGGGGAGGAAATAGCTCTGTGGCTCTGCGATGCCATCCGCTGCAATCCTGCTAGTTGTGAATCTCTGTCTGTGTGTCTACTTGTGTCTCTCAGGTTTTCGTTTTCTCTCTTGTCAAACTTTGTGGTGGGAAACTACAGATACAAAGTTTAACCTAAAGCTTGATGGTTGGATCCTTTCACGAAGACTGAATGAACTCTTCTCCTTCTCAACTGGTCAAGGTGCTTTTGAGCAAGTTACTGGATTTCTCACTTGCAGTGACTGGCATCCCCCAGCTCGAATAGTCTCCATCTCTGTCCTTGGCAGCTGTCTTTATGTAAAACTGTCAGATTTCATGTCTGTAAACTGGGCCGTCAATAAAACTAATCCTAGTAAAATCCTTCCCTTCATCTGTATGACTCTCCCTTTCATATCTTTTTTTTTCCTCTCTCCCTTGCAGATGCTCACAGTGTAAAGTAGAAACTATCTCCAAATTTCTGCACTATGCATCATCCTGCTGGACACTGCAGTTTTTAGTAATTTATGAATGCTACCTGGTAGAGTGGAGTTGGGACTGAAGTAGAGATGATGTCTTCATACCACTGAATTTCTGAAAAGAAAAAGGCACATTCTGAGCTAATTGTATTCAACTTATTTCCCATTCTATAGAATAATGACAGGTTTTACTTTCATGGATGTGGATTACATGAAACATGTACATGTGTGCATGTGTGCATGTTGCATGCAAGCAGTAATTCTGACCCACATTTACAACTACCATTAACATGCAATCTGTATCTAATACATTATATGGATAATAACATCTGTGTATGGGACTTTCCATCTATGCCTGTTATTCAGATTCTGCAGCACATTCTGATTAGACCTCAATATAAGAAAATTAAGGTAATGAACTTGTCAACCAACAATACTACTCTTACATACTTGAAGGACTGTTATGATGTGCAAGGTGATGGTCTCATGAAGTTAGGTGACTTTTTTAAATGCTGGATGCCATGTGCTAAAACCTGATCACAATGTCAACGTGGCTCTATTTGCAAAGCAAATGCACAACATGTCCTCATACCTAAATGACAGAATAGGTCATTTACCAATGTCTGCCACAATAATGTATATGACTGTTGGAGAATACTAACAATGACACTATACATTAACATAACATTATGAAATGATTTCAGTTTTCAGCACATGATTAACGTTGTGAAAACATTGGAATTTAGTTAGGAAAAGATCACGATGTGGGTTAAAATACTTTTAAGTAAGTCACATACAAAGTACAATTAGTAGTAACTTAAGCTTTGTGTGTAAGATAACTTGAGTACGTTACGTGAGTCACTTTTGGTTTCACAGAGGACACAAACACTGGGCTCCTGGGTGAAAGTCCTGTGTTTGTTTGCCCCAAACATTCCACCTCTTCTGTGCTTGGACTTTATTGCACTTTATGCTACGTCACTTGACTTCCCTCTTTGCCTCCATCATAATTATCACTAGAGAACACTGCCTCATAAAATAAATAAATAAATAAATATGGGTCATAATAAGCTGCTTACACAGAATATATGGCCATTGTGCCGGGGAGGACTGTCTGACTGTACTGTAAATGGGGTCTTTGAGAAGAAAGAGATTCCTACCATGGCCTTTGGCGATGAAGGCAAAAAGTCAAATTGGTTGCCTATGTGTTACCAAGGCCCCCATCCTTTGTGTATTCTCATGTTATATGTCCCTCATAAAAAGGGCTCTGTTCTGCCAAAAAGCAAGACACAATTGGATTTTTCAGCAGGGGAAAAGAAATGAGATTAAAACAAACAAGCACCGCAACAGAACATCACTATGATATTGTTGGTCTGTGCTCCTGCTGAGTCAATGCTCTCTGAGCTGAAACAAAACAGTGATATCTGCAAATCTTAGCAAACTGTTCAGACAATGCAAAAGAGCAAATTCATTACTCAATAACTCAAAACATATTGTGTCTTATACATGAGAATAGATCTTGAGAAAGGCAGAAATCTTCTTGCTGTCAAAGTTATAGTTATTATAGTTATTATAGGAAGTGTGTGTAAAATCCAACTAGTGGAAATATTTGTGAACCTTGTCTTTGACGAGTAGTGTGAGCATGTGTGTTGGCCAGTGTGACAGAAAGATGGTTTCTTGATATGTTTATAATTAAATGCTGTGCAGCAGCTGTGAGTGCTGACCAGTAGGATCACAGGGTATGAATGTATGTATGGGGGCACAGGAGAACAGAAAGAGTATGATGAATGGTTTGGCCAGTTGTAATATCTCCATACCAGAGGGAGCTATGTAACATTAAATATGGTCATATATGATTATCAGTGCAGGACATATTCATAACCAGGGACATGGAAGCAGTACAGATGAAGCTGCAGTCACACATGCCTCCACCAACCCATTACACACGAATCATGAAACATGAAACATATAACACTGTGCTGGCAGGTGAGAATCCTATTCAGAAAAGAACATCAGTCAATTTCTAGAAAACATACATTTCAGACTCATATTTTGGCTTGTATTTTCAGGTATTTTCGATGACATGAATTGTTCACTGGGGCTACCAATGCACAATCAAGGTCAAAAACATTCAACTAGAAGATTAAAATGACTGTAAGCCACAGTGTAAGGGCAGCAAGGCTTTCAGGTGATTCAGCCATAGGTCAGTATTTATCAGGACTGTTCAGTGGGAACCAGCAGGCCTGCATTTTTTGTTTGAGTGCAAAGGTTTTGGTTTTATTCATTTTAGAATAAAATTGAATTAGAAGACGGTTTTAGGATTGTATCTGATGACAGATGTAATTTTCCACATCAGTACACATTGGCTATACAGTAACTTACATTTGACATTTGTGTTCTATGTTGCACAACAAGAGAAAAGACTTAATTGATTGTTGTCTACACATAATAAACAGTGGCCTGTGACTCTGTTATTTATCTGGTAAGTTTTAGACTTCATTTTAATACCATGTTCAGACTGACTGAAGCAGCCTGGCTCAGAGGCACGGTAGCCTCTGTTTATATGGGGGCATTATTATTGGATGATACAAGGTCATACTTATTTGGATTTACCTTTGAGTTATATTCTTATCAAAAGCAGATTTCTGAAAAATCATGTAAAGATTTTGATGTAAACTACTGTGTGGTAACCCACTAGTTTTTGTTTTAGGGCTGCATATACCTCAAAGACCACTATTTGCCTACTACTGACATAAACTTTAGATCAAAATTGTCTAATTAAAAAAAAAAAAAAAAGCCAAGCTGCTGCAATCACAACAAAAATCTACACATAGAGGCTTTAAGTCAATTTAATGTGACTTTCTGCAAATGTCAGTGGGGAGTGGGGCTGATGCTAATGCTGGGATGCCCTGCAGCAAGGTTGTCTCATTTCACACCAGTAGAAGGCTGGTTTGTTCGGCAGCCTCAGTGGTTCATGAATGCGTGGAGACAAAGAACTTTGTAAGGCCCAAGTAAAAATGACTTTTTTGCAGCAGCAGCAGCAGACAGAGACAACATGTCTTCATGTCTATGTAAGAGAACACACACACAAGCCAGACAAGGAGACAGAGTCGACACACAGCTGTATATACTGTAAGCACATAGATCTGAGCAACGCTCGCTGTGCCTTGATCCTCTCTCCCTCTAGGAACTTGTCTGGCTTTAGCCTCAGCCTGCCTGAGCTTCTCGTGGAAAATGACACACATGGCTCAGAGCCTGCTCTCGTTCTCTGACACGCACACACTCATGCAAACGATTAAGCACCTTTCTGTGTGTGTGTGTGTGTGTGTGTGTGTGTGTGTGTGTGTGTGTGGCTGCTCAGAGTCATGGCAGGGTTGGGTTGTGACAGCTGAGTCTCAGGAGAGGTTGTGCAGATCAGGGCTGAGCTGAGAACCAGGGCCTGGCTGTATTAAAGGGGGAATTACACGACAGCAGCCCCACGTGAGAGCCTTATCTCCTGGCTGTTGCCTCTCCCACAGCCCCTTCCCCCTGGAGCCCTCGGGGGGGATACATGTCTGTCTGACTTACCCACTGACTCTGTGTCTGTTTGACTTACCCCTGACTGTCTGTTTGCATGATTTACTGACTGTCTGACTTATCCATTGCCTGGCATTCTACCTTGTACCCCCGTCTGTCTCTGTCTTACTGACTGACTTGCGGCCTCTTTACAATGTACTGTCCCTGATGAGAGTTTATACCTTTGAGAGAAGCAAAGTGAAATCTCTGTTCTTCAATCCAAAATGGTGGTTCTTAGACCATACTTTGAGCCAAGTTTCAATGAACAGAAGAAACGTTTCAGAAGTCTGTTCACAAATGTTCAACATACAAACACACTAATTGAATACCTCTTTGTGATGTTTTATTCAACATATTATTAATCATGTTTCAGATCCTGTAGATGTCCATCCTGTCCATCTTATCTGTCTGTCCACAGCTGTTAGCACTTGCTATGTGCGGACTGTTTTTATGGCTTTACCTCTGCAAGATAATAAAGTAGATAGTTCTGTGCACACAATGGGACACCAAGGCCTCTATTTTCATTAAGCCAGCAGCGTGGCCATATTGCCCTACGGTGTACCCTGCTCAGTGTGTCAGGAGCAAGCCAAACATCTGGTAATTTTGGGGCCAGGTCTTGGGCTGGGTGAGATCAGAAAGAGCACATTATCATGAGTGCATTATGGGTGGCTTATTATTGACTAGGACTCGCAGTTTCACATACGGATACTGCAGCTCAAATATAGAAAAAGATCAGGTGATGACTTTAATATTGAATTCACTTTTGTGGACATGTTGAAGAGCTTACCGTCACCATTCTTTTTTGTTGATTTTCATAACAATAATTCACGCAATAATAATTAATTCTTTTATTTTTAAGAACAATGTCTATCACATCATCCTAATTTTAATTGGTCAAAAAAAAAAAAAAAAAAAAAAAGATGACATATGAAGCCATTTCCCTGTTTAGCTGGTATTTTGGATGGAGACTTGTTGAAGTGTAGCAGGAGCACAGTCCTGAGGGAGTTTTTAACAGAGAGAACTTTTAAGTGATCCACATGGAACTTTGTGAACTGTATTCATTGTGTATGTCTCCAATGCATCTGTTGATTTGCTATAGAAACTGTGGAATAATTAACTGAAACAAGTTTGATGTGCACATAATCACGGAGGATTCTGTTGTTATTTTGTAATAGTCTGGTATGAGGTGCACAAGACTCCTCCAGAGATGGCAGATGGAACAGATACTGTTTTCAGATGGCACCAGGGTAAAGGCTGTTAGAATATAATAATAATAATATGGTAAGACTTTTCATTCTGTCTCCCTGGCATAAAACTTGATCAGCTGGTTGTAGAGCGTAGAATGAAAGTGGAAAGACAAGCAACACTATGGGGATCTGCGTGATTTCAGACAGGTTTATGTGGGTGTGCCTGCACCAAATTCTTACAGAACACAAGTCAGCTCAGATGTTGTCCTGCTCTGAGGACGTGAACAGCCAGCTCTGCGAGACGCCTCATTTTTGGCACCAAGTTTACAGTTCACTGCTGGATTGGCATTGCTGCACCCTCGACTGCACCTCCTCTCCCACTGGGGTGCAAGGAGAGTCACAGAGATACCATACTGACACAGCAGAGGTGTGTTCTGCCCTGTGTGCAGACACCAAAATAGAGCTCAGACTGTGACTGACTGAATGACAAAATATGTTACTGTCCAAACATTCTTCTCCTTCTCTGTTTGATTTTATCAGAGCTGTTTGTTCTAAGCTGGAAAAGAGAAGAGACTGGCCGACACACTGAGTATATGACGAGTTTTCATTGATAAAGATTCACAGCATTCAGATTGTGATCAAAAACCAGCTCATAGGGCAGGCTCATCTCCAGAATTTTTTAGATTGCAGATGGAATCCAAACAAGTTTGAAATAACTGACTTGGTCATTGTTCATTCAGGAAGGAGGAAATTTGAATCCCTTGCACACTACAAGATGCAGCAACTTGTACTGACTGTTCAGTCACCATGGATAAATTGTAGTTTTAAAATGTGAAGTGTGGTTCAGGCCAACTTTCTGTCTGACTGGCTGCCTAACTTACTGTCTGTCTCTCTGTCAGCTCCTCCATCTGTCTGTCTGTCTGCTGGGAGACTGACATAGCAGCAACGATGAGAGTGTTAACAGTGAGGATAAGTGTGTGTGTGTGTGTGTGTGTGTGTGTGTGTGTGTGTGTGTGTGTGTGTGTGTGTGTGTGTGTGTGTGTCGGTGTGAGCGCACACATACTCATACACTTGCAGCACTCGTGCTCCTATCACTCATTCATCCCACTAGAGTGCTTAGTGTTTCACCTCGTGCTAGCTGGCAGATGGTAATGCTATGGGCAATCACACAGCTATATGAGAGAGAGAGAAAGAGACTACTTCCACATCGAGTTCAACCAACCAGACAACCTGAGCTGTGGATTGACAAAGCATTCACTGTAGGGGCAAGTCAGGAAACAAAATTGATATTCAAAAGAAAATGCCTAAAACAACATTTTAGCTATTAAAACATTTCAGCAGTTACGGAGTAACATTACAATAAATTTGGAGATGTGGGTTTGGGCCCAACATTGGTAAGGACGCAACACCCCCTCCCCACCGGGATGAAGTGGTTGTGCAGTGAGAGAGAAAAACACAATGTGGACACAATCCCCAAGGCTACTGTTTCAAAATCAAAGAATACATTTATTAATCAGAGCACTCACGTAAGAACATAGCAGTAGCAGAGTGCTAAATGTGTTTGGAATTTATGAACGATTCTCTGTCAAAATCAGCAGGAGGTGCCCACAAACAGCTGTTGCAGCTTGCAGCGCTCTCTCTCTCTCTCTCTCTCTCTCTCTCTCTCTCTCTCTCTCTCTCTCTCTCTCTCTCTCTCTCTGTGAAGTCCATGCTTCTGAAAGAACCACTAATAGTCACATAGCCTCTGAGAGGGCACATCGTAATTATCTAATGTGAGTTCACTCCAAAGATGATGCAAATGAGTTTGCTAAAATATTGGAAGGGACATGTCCCTACTGTCCATATGGCAAGCTGTACTCTTGCTGTCCACCTTTTAACTCTAGTTTTGGGCTCTTTCAACTCTCACGGGTAAATATATGGCTCTTAAGCTAAATGCTTCACTGCACAATAACTTGGTGTTTCTGCTGGTTCTGGGCTTACAGTGGGTTAAAAAAACAGCTGCCTGCTGTTCTTTGAAACAAGGTTGATGGGAGTAATGAGACGGAAGCAAAAAACTAAAACTGAAAGATGCTAATGCATTCTGTAGTATTGAGGAGAGCTGCAGTCAGACGATATTTGTCACACTTTGTACAATACGTATCTTATTGTACTTATTGTTAATATAAAAAGATATAATAGTGCAGCTAATTCAAGGTCTGCGTAATAACTTCAATTGACAGCATCTCACAGTCTTCATCAGCGGTTTGACCTAAATTTGTAACCTAAATATGTAACTCACATGATTGAAAGTCAACACTCCCCACCAATCTTCATTTACTAATGAATGAACGATGCAGCTCTTAACAAAGCAAGTGGGTGAACCTCGAGTTCCCTGAGTTACAAAATCATCTTTTGGAATGATTCCTAAGTTTGACAAAACTCTGCTAAGATCAAGTGTCATCAGATTTAATGTGGTTAAATCCTGATGCGTGCACAGAGGTGCATGACAGCACCCTTTTTCCATGTTAGCCCCACCCACTTCAAACCAGCAACAAGAGCACAAAGGGGGAAAAAAAGAAATTCAGAAATCTCTAATAAAGAAACCAAAACTGTTTAACTAGTAGAAAAGTGTGTTCATGACTCCATCTACTTAAAATAATACGCTGATTAAGAAATCATTTTCATTCCTCACCGTGCACATCATCCACAGTCTCACCACTGCAGTGTGTATGTGGATAATGAGATTCTTCAGTGAGTGTGGGAATGCTCATAGAGATCTTATGTATGTGTGTATGTGCTTCTCTGATTGTATACAACATGTCTATTTAAGTGCCTTTGAGTGTATTTTGGTGTGGGGTGTGCTGCTATTTTCTGACAGGAGTGACAGATGAATTTCCAGGTCCTGTGCTTTCGTAGCTGGCATACTTCCGACTGCAACATGACAATGGCGCCTCCACAGATAGAGCAGCATCTCTTCTGCCTGGAAACAAAAGCTCTGGAAAATGGCCCAGATTCCTACACACTGGACCCTGATTGGACAAGATCTCAGCCACTTTTATATCTTGCAGGTGCAACATCTCTTTATTCATCTGAAAGGCCATATGTCTCTGACATGCTGTGTCTATGCACGTGTGTGTGTATAGATATGTCAGCCTACAGGGATTTAGATTTAGACCTACACAGGTGTTCTTTGATGAGGCTTCTTAAACATGAAGGTGTAAAACATGTATTCTGTTAGTATAGGGTTTCTGTTTCGTCATCAGGATGCACAGGAGTTAATGACATGAAATCTAACACAAAATACAATAAGTTTCAACATAATACGGCAGGGGGACACTACGACGGTGCAGCGGGCATTAGTCCATCAGCTGAGAGCCACAAACTAGGCTTATTAAGCAGGCTTATGAGCAGTGGCTGCAAAGATGTATGCTGAGGCTGTTGGCCTGTAGGTCAGAAGATAAACAGATATGACCGTCAGCTTTTGCACAGGCAGAGCACTGACTTACCATTGATGTTAGTGTTTTTTTACTTCTGCACATTTTAGTCTTTTACATATTTTAGAGTTTAAGGTCTGTCCCTCCTTGTTTGTAGTGCTGCAGCTGGTGTCGGCCTCCAGTCATTGTGTCGTCTGTGCATTGGGAGTTCACTCACTGTTGGTGATGAAATGGTTTGTGGTGGGAAGTCTTAGTGGTGTTTTTAAGTGTGGGTGTCGATCTGGGTTACATTTTTTACAGGTAGAATACTCCCAGTGATTCAACAAGGGTTGGCTGGCTTTCCAGCTATGGTACAACTGTCTCTCCATTCCTTTTCCTTCTTTTAGAGTTTTAGTAAATGTTTGCTAATTCAAGGCGTAAACTCATTCTCTGTGAGACATTAACATGCATATTAGCATTTTATCAGCAGATATTAGCATAGCAAAAGCAAAACTAAGTGTGTAAACATAATTAAAGCTGCTGTCCTTACGCACATCCTCATAGTGCTGCTGGCATTGCTGTAGATTCATGTAGATTCAATTGTGTCCCTCTTGTAGGTTCTTTAGAACAAGAATTTATGTCTAACTTAGCCAAATAGGTTTAGCTGCCTAAACTTGACATTAAGGCGTTCGTTAAATGATTATGTAGTTCATGTTGGACACTGACAACTGCTCTTTCTTGTCGCTTAGACAGGAGTCTCTTTGTGACTTAAATCCCATCTATCAACATCTTTATAGACTTGTGAGACAAGCTGACTACAGAATCAAGAGTAGAAATGCTTCCAGAAATTCTTTGATATTTGGAATGAGTGTGGATTTGCTCAACTATTTGCTGAACTTGAATAGCATAATCTTAAATAAATGAAGCTCCAGCCAGCTGTTTGAAGAACCTCATGCCTGTTCAATGAAATACATTCCTTGACCCCTGCCAAGTCTGCATTCAAAGCACATAGGGGAACATCAAATGTCCAGTGTCTCACTAAGATATTAAACACCCCAACTTCATCAGTATTTTATCAATATTCTCAGCAGAAATGTGCAAAAATCGAGTCACCATGGTCTTTGGAGCCCTCAATGGTAGCGATTTACCATACGTCTCTATTTCCTAGGCAGAGGATGGTGTTGAGCATTATTCAATAGGCGGCTTCAATATCAACTGCGTTGTCTGGTGCTCAGGGTCAGGGATGATATGAGCCATCTCTGACATGATAAATGTGTTTTTCTCCCCCTGCTCACACCTTCTCAAAGAGAAACATAATAACAAAAGTTTTCTCCCAAACTGAGAAAAAACTTTGTCTTTTTCTGCTGTTTCCCTTCTTTTACCCCCCCAGCTCCTGTCCTCTTTCTCTTAAGACAGAGAGAGGGAAGACGGGGTGATTTGGGAGGTGTCTGATTGCTATGCATTGTTTAGTTTCTTTCATTAATGCTGGGTGCCAGTCGAGGGCTACAGATGAACAATAGCTGGGGCCCCAGGCGTGGATCAATAGCAGATTGCTGATAGTGCCCCGTCCATTCTCCACACCAGATTACATGATAAATGGGTCGGTCCATACTCTGTGACAGGCCCAGGGCTTGCAGGGCCCAGGTAAGGCCCTGCGTCTGGTGGATACCACATCCTACACGTGTGTGTACGCTGGGTTGTGTGTGTGACATGTACATGTGTGGGTCAGAATACAAGTGTGTATTTTCAGTTATTGGGTTTTTATGTAAGAGCATATGTGTACGTGGGTGCTAAGACAAAAAACTTATTTTTATACTTATGATGGTGACCACTGAAGGGTTTTCGTACATGTGAGTTAGTAGCTGTGCATGTGTTTTAAGGATTGTCTGTGTGTGATTCTGCTGCTATTGCTGATGATGTTTTTGTCATTGTTTCATGCATACAAATATGCTCGTAAGGCACCACAAATTAATGTACAATATACCAGACCCAGAATGCAACTTATACACTTCCAAATTATGATACAAAAGAATACTAAAAGTATAACTTATATAATTCTCAGTAAGGGAAAATAATCACAAATCGTTACCTAAAACTGAAATCAAATACTAATTAAATATCCATCCTGCCTTATTCAAAAATGGAGGAAAAATAGCAGAATACATCAAACTTAAACCACTGTTAGATTTTTGAGCATCTGTAAATCAGAATATTTTTGCTTTTGTGGCGCCATTTCATGAAAGGGTTGACAATCATATACTTGAGGCTCTTTTACATCGGACCTGTCATGAATAAATGGCATGAAGATGTTGAAATTGTTTTCACCATCTAATGTATTGAATGTATTGTGCTACACTGAATGTAACACAAATTTAATACAATTTCCTTATTATTTCTAAGTTTCTAAATTATTACTTCTAGGTTTTGAACCTCAAAGGGACAGTTTGAGTGCATCTTTGTGATGCAGTCCTGCCCTTTGAGAGGAACCGTTCTGATATCAGCCGCATACAGTATTGCCCATGGTGTACGTAACATTTTTAGTGAGCTATAAAAAGTTCAGCAAATTGCCACTTAACTCTTAACTCCCCACTGATCTGCTCTGCATCATCTGTGTTCTCCCTTTACGTGAATGATGCACCTTGAACATTAACCCTTTGATAGAGTTCCTGTAGTTTTAAGACCAAATATACCGAGCTCTAACAGATGAGACAATTTAAGAATGTGCAATCCAGAGTGCTGAGTCCAGGAAGCAACAAGTCCAGTTTCTTCAGGTGAGAGCAGACGGGCAGGGCGCAGACGAAGACAGGATTCAGGATTCCAGATTCCTTTATTGATCCCCGAGGGAGGGGTTTGCACCTGAGCACAGACAGACAAAAAGTGATCAGGAAGGCAGGTATCAGGACAAGGCAAAAAAGTCAATATTGAGTAACTTTGCTATAACTAGGTCTTGGATGTTACCACACAGGTAGACTGACAATTCGGCAAATACTGGCTGGAACCTCACCTGTCGGTCACGCCCTGCCTTGACACAGACGAGACAAGACAGACAGAGGGAGGAACAGCCAGGAGACAAAAGGGGAAGCAAAACACACGAGCACAAAAAGGTATAACAAGGGGAGGAGACCGTAGATCTCTACACTCCTTGCCACTTCAATGAAGCAAACCGTCAGCATAAGAAGTCATAAGACGTGTGTGTGTTTAGCCTTATGAAATGTTAGGAGAAAATGTGCTGAGAGCTTGCCATTGATCTTTATTCCACCTTTCAGCTGGACATTTTTTTTTGTAAACAATACTTACAGCCAGCATAAAATACACCTGTTCTGCTACATATAGATGCAAACAACATATCTTGCACCACATCTCGTTGCTCTCATCATAAGCTTTAAGCACACCTTAAAGCACACCTTTAGCCACTTCTCTTGTCTTCTGGTCAGATGCTGTTTGACGTTTCTTTGTAGGTGGTGTAACATCAAAGTAGCTGCTTCATTTTAAGGTTCTTTTACTAGTTTTTAAGTGTCTTAACGATCTTGGGCCTTCTTATTTATCTGCATTACTTTTACCGTATCAACCCTCGCGGACCCTGAGGTCCTCCGGTGCTGGCCTTTTAACGATACCACAAATTAGAACTAGAACACACGGGGAGGCGGCATTCAGTTATTATGGCCCCCGATTGTGGAACAGCCTGCCGGAGAGCCTCAGGGCCACAGAGAATGTTGATGTTTTTAAAAAGAGGCTCAAGACCCATCTTTTTAATCAGGCTTTTAACTGCCTCATTTAGCTATTTATAATTTCTTAAGCTGACCTTTATTCTTACATTTTCTAATATTATATATATTTTTATTTTTTATTGGGTTACCTCAGTGTTTTATTTCAATTGTTTTAGTCATTACTTATGGTCTATTTTATTCATTCTATTTATTCTCAGTTTTAGCTTCTATACCTTTTATCTTATTTTAGTGTTCTAGCCCCTCATTTTCCAGTGTTTCCTCCTGGGGGCCTACCACACCAGGATTTGATTCTGGTTCACCGATGGGGGTGCTGTTCCGTGGATGGCCCTGGCCCAGGTAGCTAGAGAGCTTTACACCTTAGTGTGGAGCCTCCTGCCTGCCTGGGCTGGGGTGGTCCCTGTGTCAGCGCCCCCGCAGTCATGGACCATGATTCCTCTTGGTGTGCGTGGCCCCCAAAGGTAGCTTCTTCCTCACCTCGGTTCTCGGTGCCCAGCCATGTCTCCTCAGCGACAGTTAGTGTATGTATGTGGGTGTGTGTAAGTTTGTGTGTGTGGGTATGTATGTCTGTCCATGTGTGTGCGTGACTGTATGTAATTGTGTATCTCTGTGTATATTTGGGGGGGTGGGAGGTTTGGGGTCACACTGTTTTGTAATGTTGTTGTTTTTAACCCCTGTGAGGCACTTTGTATTACTATAAAGTATGAAAAGTGCCATATAAATAAAGTTGATTTGATTTGATTTGATTCATTTCTGTTGTTATGGACATCTCTCATAGCAGGTTACGTCGTTGGGTCAAATGTGTTGATAAGAAATGTTGATAAGAAACACATGAAGATAAGAAATTTGTATTGATGGTCAATGACAGTTGCTGCCTGGTATGCAAAGGTGTGTTTGAAAACAAGTGATTTACACATTTCTGATTTTTGTTGCGCATGTGCACCTATGCACCAGTTATATGCACCGTTGATTATTACAATACTGTGGATTAACAATAGATGTATCTTAGAGTTAGCAAAGCTCTAATGTCAGCATCCTATAATGCTAACAATGATAATTTGTCAAGCGGGTATATATTTACCATGTTCACCATCTTAGTTTACAATGCTAGCCTAAGTGACGCCGATGTGAATGTCCAAAATCCAACAGGTAGATATTTCACAGGATAAGTGAAAACATTGACCATCTGGTGGTAAATCAGTGGATCAACAAAGTCATATGGCTTCGTCCTCTGAGGACCATGAATGCCTGAACCTAAGCAGAGGAGACTGCTGTCCCTGGAGGCATGCTCATCTTTGTGTATGTGTATGTCTTCGTGAAAGTGGATGTATGTGCCTGTATGTATGTGTGTGACAGAGATGAGAACCTGAGCCAATGACTCTCCTGTAATAGACACAGAGAGGACTGGGGCAGACATAAGGTTCCAAATTGGCAATTTACCGTAGCTACAGTAGGACACAGTGTCAGCCGGGCCTCAGTCTAATAGGGGTTAAAAACCTGAAGTGGAGCAAAGAGCAGTGCGTTGCACTGTGTTGAACCACAACACAAGTTAAGGCAAACATACAAATTGATTCAGTGTTCCGCAAACTCCATTTCCAATTATTTCCTCTTTTCCTGGCAATAACATGTCACTGTACCACCGAGTGTTTTTTTTCTCAGTGGCATGTTCAAAACAAATGCTTTGGTATTTTCCCCTTAAGCCACGCATCCTTCATGGCATTTGTGATTTGTGTGATATTTTCCATAAAATTGATGGGAGTGAAACAAAGTGAAAGTTGCTATAATTCAAGGTCCTTTAGTAAAGCCGGGGAGCACCGGTGGCTAGTTAATCTACTCATTGACACGTTGTCCTCTGGTGCGGCTGAAGGACGGTCTTTAGACTAATGACCACACATATGGCGTGTCGCCCATTTAAAAGAGAAACAAACACCTCCTGGCCATGGAAGTGTGTGAGGGCGTGGTGCAACGATGTGTGGAGACATGAAACACATGCGTGCATACTAAAGTGTGCACAGACACAAACGCGGTTGTCTGTCGCTGTCTTTTCTCCCAGACACACAAAGTCATACATACAGGAAACAGGAACAGGACGTGATGGATAGATCTATGGATGGATGGACTCTAAATTAAGTACATGTATTTTAATTTAAATTACTATCTGCTTGGATTGTATCTAAAACAATAATGACTAATCTTATACTTGTCTTATTTAAATTAGCTCTTCACTACAAAGGATGTAATTTTAAAGATCATCTTTGGACACTGTGTAATGATGACTTTCACTTTGTTGCTGTGCCAAACAAACACCCGAGGGAGCAGCTGACAGCACCCTAACCACCCACCTACCACCCTTCCAACTTCCACTTCCTCATGTCTCTTTGTCCTATTGTTCTCTGTTTTCTTTCTGTCCTCTTTTTATGGGGACAAAGCAAGCGGACAGGCCAATACTTTAAAGGTGTGTGATTAGGTGTCTGCTGTACTCGTCCTCTGACGCTGTGGATGATGTAATTGATGGAGGGTGGAAGTTCAAGATAGATGGAGTGCTTGAGGGCTTTGGGATTTTGACAAAAATAAACTGCTTTTTTAGGACAGCTGATGTGACACAGTGAAGAATTCAGTGTGTGCAGTCTGTGTTTATGTTCTTCTACTGTGAGGACATTATGATTGTTAGCCTTTGTATAATACTTTATTTTGATGTATTGACTTGGATTGGGGGTGAGATTTCTTTTTGGGTAATAAAATGAATGTATCCGATGCAAAGTCCTCACAAGTGTAGTGGACTCTGAGGTAGTGGGTTGCAATGTCTGTCACCACAATATAACATATAAAGTGATAATCTCAGGTGTGTTTAATAGGAGTGTGTGTCCACTCCCTGTGGTGTGTGTGCTGCTGGGATCAGTCGCACAACTGACAGTCTCTGTATGCAGCTTCTACACACCTTCAACACAATTACACAAACCCTCTGGTAAAGCTGCTAAACCTGCACTCACAGCTGCACTTTGTGTCTGTGTTCATGATGTTAGAGTACAGGGACATGACGCACAAATCCATGTGTAGAAATACTCACGATATGCCTGATTTGAAGGCATGTAGGGAAGTCAGCATCTACAGAATATCCACCATTGCATCCTCTTGAGCATTGTATTGAGAACATGATCAACAGGTCAACTCATTAGCTAGTCAGACTCGAAAGAATGGTGACAGAGTTCACAACAGAGAAAGAAAGAGGGTGATGCCCACACCATGGGTCCCGAGCTCGATTCAAACCGCTTTCTGATGTTGACTGAATCGGAGTTGAATTTTTTTCAGATAGAGTGACTTTATAATGAGTTTATAAAGAGAGAAAGTCATTCACAAAGTCTGCAGAGGGAAGGGGCTGGGTTGGATGAGTGTGGTCAAACACAGAGATAACACACGTGACAGGCAAAAAGAGAAAGGGCCTATGAGATATTTTTCTGATTGTAAATGTCCACATAGGGACAACATGTAACCACCACCCAAAAATGCTCCAGCCCTCCAGTGGCTAAACAAAAGGCACTCAACAAATAAATACATATAAATGAATACATGAGAAGACAAAGAATTCCAAACCATAGGTCTGCACCTGCACCTGTAAAACTGCTTTGGGCCCAATAAATGATAAAATCAGGCAAGCAAGGTATTCAAAAACATAAAATATATTTGCCAGCAAAAATCATCAAAATATGAAATATGAAGAAAGACTGTGAGCACTGTGAGTATGTTTGAACTTTAGTAAGCATGAGTTGAGAAATTAACATTATAACCAACCCTACACTGCATCTTCTCTGTGTTTAATATTGATACTAATTCACACAACTCCCAGGCATGTAGGAGACATCTGCTGCCGACAGAAAGGGAGAGCGAGAGAAAGAAAGAGATCACTGGCACTGTAGGTGGAAGGCTTTGATCACCACTCTTCAACAAATGCAGCTCCCTGACACACATTCACACACTGACTTCCTCAGATACACACACCCATAACCTGAAGAACCACAGAGCGAGGGGGAAATGGGAGTGAAGGAGTGGGAATGATGATGAGAGAAGGTGAAAGACTGCAGGCCACTAGAATAATCTTCTAGTCTTTAATTAAAACCTCCTAATGATCACAGGGAGAACGACAGACTGGAGGTGGGAGAGAGAGAGAGATGGAGAGATACAGAGCAAGGGAGAGATGAAAAGTCATTTTTTCTTCCTTTTTTAACTTTCCTTACATCAAGACCCTTATCTATCCCCATCAGCTGTGTTCTCCCTTATTCCCACATACATACTGTTTCAACTAACATTTGTCTGTTATTTAACAGTCAGCACATGAAACGCTAGCATGTACAGATGCTCAGAGACAGAAGTTCTCAAGCATGTCACAGAGCCTCAAGCAGACTCACAGTAGGCTCCTTGGACCCCCACCTGAGAAGACTTTAGAGCCTGTGTGAGCAGATTTCTGTTTTAGTGAGATTATGAAGTCCCTATGTTGAGCATCAGTTTCAATCTCTTCATTTTTGAATATCCCATTTTCAATCCATGGGCAGACATTTTTTTAATCAAATATCTAAAGGCATGTATTTATATTTTAAATGTGTAAAACTTGTTGCCCCAGTGGATTTATTTTTAGCAATGTGTACGCATTCTGAAATCTCAGCAGTTACTGGTGGTGAGTTCAGTTTTATCAATGGTGGAAGCCACAAAAGTAAATCCTAGTTGGAATAAACTATCATTTACCTTTAGGAATGCAAGTTAAGCTAGCATTACACAAACTCCAGAAGAGAGTACCACATAGAATGACTGGGCTGCAGTAATAAGTAACTAATACTTCCCACCCTGCACCCTAGGTCATGTTAGTCTTTGTTATGTGTCTTGGGCAGCAGTAGCTGAGTCCATAAGGACTTGGCTTGGGAACTGGAGGGTGGCCGGCTCGAATCCAGCCAGGAATTCTCAATTAGTCACAGCAGTTAGGATGACCTCACTCAGCATGCTTTCACAGAAATTCACAAGAAGGCCACACTACCTAAAGGTGCAAGCTGTATCAGCGCATCCATTGTGACTTCAACTGCGTAAAATTGCAAAATCACACAGAGTAACTGAGTCGTAGCTGTTGAAAGCTCAGTGGTGCTTTGTTTCATGACTCAAATCTTTTGAAGAAGATGCACTTTAGAGGAACAAATGCTGAGATGCCTGCGATCAGCTGTCAGTGCATAGTAAGTCAAATGTTTTGCAGATCTACAGCCATTTCTCAGTATCTTGTTATGGATGAGCTGGCCAGCTCTTACTTCAGGTCCTTTGGGGAAATGTGTCCTGTGGCACTGAAGAGGATTTTTGAGGATGAAGAAAAAACTGAGGCTGCTGAGATTCATCTGTGCTTTTTCCACAGTGTGGGGAGTGTTAAAGCAAACAAAGCTCTGCATCACAGATGTCTATGAAGAACTGTGAAAGTTCAAAATGAAGATGCTTCATTGGAAACAGGACATTTTTTTGGATACCAGACCAAGCAGCTGATGGACAAACAGGTGTCAGCACAAAGGTCCAATCAGCAACAGGACTTTGTGAACTCACTGCAGTGGTTTGATTGTTCACCAGAAAATGTACTGTGAATCTCAAACTGATCGACTTCTCTGACCTGGAGCAGGTGGCGGCTGCCCTCAAAATGACAGAGACAGTCAGTATGGTGGAAGTTTTCCAAAACACAGGGAAAGCCAACTTGATGAAAATGTTCAGGATTGTCCCATTTATCCTCCGTCTTCCAGGCTCAAATGCCTTTGTAGGAGGAATTTTCTCTGTGATGACAGTTAACAGACTCGAGAAACAGATGTAGCACAGAGCTGATCAAAATTAAATTCAAATATCTATGAACTGTGCCTTGTCATGCAATGGCTCCACTCTGGCTGTACAAAGGGGACAAAAGACTGCCTGAATCAGTCAAGAGTGGCCAAATATACATGAAAAAGGTAGACCTTGAGTCATGCCTCTCTTTTCCTCTATGGCTTTTCACATAAGCTTACATAATGATAGTTTTAATGAAACTGTACATTAAATGAACTATACAGATTTTTGCCTTTCCAGTTGAATAAGAATATGAATATATCAGGATGCACCTGCTGTGAGTGTCTGCTGTTTGATTCCTCCTGCGAAACTGTAGTATAACATATTGTTACTTCAAGTTCATCATCTGAAGGATTAACAAGAAGGGGCTGGCTTTTTCTGACCTGGACCCTTACATTGTCCTAATGTTAAAGCATTATGACGAATGACTGGCAATACAATAGACTGTTCACACAACACCATACCCACACTGCTGTGGCACACCACAGTTTGTCCCTTATTTGGTAGTGAATGGGTGAGTTGGAAACCCTAACTATATGACAGCACATGACATTTCTTTTTATTCCAGAGTTAAACCAAACATTTGAGCTCTCATGTCATTACACAACGTACAAAAAGGCCTGTTGGTGGCTTTTGCTTCAGTTTATCAGAGGCTGATTTCATGCAAACCGTGAGGGCAAATTGCAATGAAAGGCAGAGTTCAATTACAGTAGGCGTTTTCATGTATGCAAACCTGGCTGGGAGTTGCAGCACTTTTACATAATCCACTTTACAAATTATTTGTAATTTGTCTAGATCAAGGCAAATCAGTAAGGGTTAACGCTCTTTGCCTCAAATCACCTCCTCCTCCTCAGTACCTCACGAAGGAGCCAATGCCACAATTATTTTTTACATTTATTGTGGAGGTCTAGTCCAGAGGCCGCTTTGGAACTAGCAATGAGAGTAATACACTGAGTGAATATACACCTACAGCATATCTTAAGGCAACAGCAAGAGTTTAAACTGTGGGAACAATGTATGAGTCAAAGCTGGGAGCATTAAGTAGTTTTAGAGGTGGAGGAGGACTGGCTGGGAAACACAAAGCTCATATCCCATGGGGTAATTTATTAGAAGACCCAGCCTCTTGTTCATTTTGTAAAGGCTTTTCCAGAGGCAAACATTACTTTCATTCTCCTGACACTGGCATAGGCATATAAGGGTGTGTGTGTCTGTGTGTGTGTGTGAGAGAGAAAGAGTGAGAGCAAGAATGTTCACATACTCAATATTCAGCCTGCAGATGAGTTCTGTTTTGCTCTCAGATTAAACATGGGGGAGTCCCAGGTCAGTTACTTATGACACACACTGTTCCATCCCTCACAATGTACACACACACACACACACACACACACACACACACACACACACACACACACACACACACACACACACACACACACACACACACACACACATACAACGATGCTTGTATGAGGGGGAACAATGTCCAATCCCCCAATGCAACTATTCATAAATATCAAAACAGGGAAGTCGAGCTTCTTGCTATCAAATCCATGATAGCATGCAAGGGTAATATGTTTTCAAATGGCAGATGAGAAATACGCTTATGACAATGATGAAACAAGATAGCAGCGGTGATGGAACAGCCATATCCCTGGTGTGGTTTGTCTTGCTGCATTGTAATCATGCTTTGCCTAAAGTGTGTGCTGATATCAGAACTTGTGCGATAATATTGGATCAGTACTCCCTCCAAACTGCACAGAGAGGAAATCAGATATATATGGTATCTCGCAGCTCTCCTGCCTAATGGCCCATTTGCTAAACACCTAATTTCTTGCATTTAATTACTTTCATTATTAGCATTCTGCTGTTGACACTTTCATCTCCACAGCCAATTAATTGCCTTTCTTAAGTTACTGGTGAGCCGCTTGCGATTATTTGTATATTCGTGAATTTGATTGAAAGCCACAATAAAGGAAATATATTGAGAAGTGTTTTGAAAACTGATAGATAAAAATGGAAACATTTTACTAGCACATGATGATGATGATGATGATGATGATGATATGACTAAATGGACAGACTAGGCCAATGGAGCCATTTCTGTTGGCTAGTTGTATTTTATCAAAAGGTCAACCATGGTGACAGTACAGTTTTAAGATGAGGACTGCAGGAGCCTTTGAATGTCTTTTCAGAAGATGTTTATCAGTCACAGTTATGTACACCTACATTGTTTAGTTGTATGACTAATGTGCGTTCATAAACAAGTCATGTGTGTATGTATGTGTGTGTGCTGCTTGCTCTTGCTCTTTCAGTATGTTAAGATACATGAATTTTTAAACATATAACTACTAAACTGTTAGTGTTTCTAAGTCTAAACACCAAAACAACAACCATCCCCCAGTGCTCTGAGCTCTCAGTTGGGCCTGACTTCAGTCAGCTATTAAGGTCACGAGAATCATGGCTAACTACGCTAACCAGTGAACAGCAGCTACTAGCTACAGTCAAAGAGTACAGTAAGCAGCAGTGAGCATTATGCTGCCCCCTAGTCGTTTGGAGCAACCTTCGACAGTTTGTCAACTCTTACACATTGAACCTTTAAACTTAATAAATGAGGCTCTAATTTCAATTGTACAATAGCTGTACACAAAGAATCTGGGTAGCCTTTATCTGCCCCTGTTCCCCTATTTCCAGAAGAGGTATGATAGCATGTACACCATATTACATTACACATTTCCCTCATTTGGACAGTACAGGCAACAATGAGGTCACAACATGTCACAGCAGCTTAGGATGGCCTTACGCTTCAAATTATGACACTCCATGCACCCCTCTAGTGTTAGTTTTGCATGCACAGGGCTCTGAGGTCAAAATGAAGCTTCTTGAAAACAGTAATAAGCATGTGGTTAACACTGTGAAACAGTAATAGTTTGGTAAGGCTCAGGCACCAAAACCACCTGGTTAGGTTTAGGTAGATCATAGTTTTTGTTAAAGTATGTTAGCTCTGTAAGTTATGTAACTTCACATAATTCCAAAAGATGTTAACGCTCACTTTTGGGTTCACATAGGATGCAAATCCAGATTTCTGTGTCATTTGACAGCTAAGGACTGCAGCAATAAGCAATTAACAATGGAGTATTAAAGATGCACTATTATTATTCAAATTCTTACAATGGTTCGAATGACTAACTGTAATGTGAAAGGGGTCTGTAGTAGTGATGAACCCATAGAAACTTATTACCTGACTGCAGTTCCAGCATTTTAGTTTTTTTCAGCTCATTGTTTTGGTGCAGCTTTACTGACAGCACCATTTCCTTAAGCAGCGGGCATCTTTTTTTAGTGATAAAAAACACTGAATAACCCAGTATCTACTACATGCCAAGCACCAAACAGCGTTATTTTCATCCTATAGTTAAGAGATAGACGTTACAGCTGTTACAAGTTTCTTGTTATGTCCATCAGTGGTTGTGTACGTTATGATGATTGATAGGACGGCCATATATTAAAGGTTTAAATTGTCTGTGATTGCTAAATCTATATCACTGTTTGTCCTTTCATGGAACAGTCAAAGTGCCGCCATTGTTGGCTCTATTTTCACAATGTGTATCAGTGGCAGAGTGTGTGTTGCTGCATGACAGTTAAGGTTGGCTATTGTATTGTTTACTGAACCCTCTCTCCTCCCTCTGTCTCCACCACTCTTGGTTGACAGGTGACATTTAGTGTCAGGAGAAGACCTATGTGGCTGGCCGCCTTATTCTCTGTATTAGTGTATGTGTTTATGTGTGTGTGTGTGTGTGTGTGTGTGTGTGTGTGTGTGTGTGTGTGTGTGTGTGTGTGTGTGTGTCTGACAAATTTGGTGTATTCCCAGCCAGTCAGGTCACTCAGAGTATTACATGTGGCCTGCAGGGGCAATGGGCAGAGGAAATGAAGGGCTATTAAAGGGAGTGAGGGAAAGAAAGAAAGGACTGGCAGAACAGATAGACAGAGAGAAAGACAGAGACATTTAAGCTAGAGGCTATGTGACAGTGGAGACTGTCCAATAATGATGATGTGTTCCTATCAATCTAACCATGGCTGCATGGTGGCACTGCAGCCCACAGCTAGGCCTCGCAATGCTCAATATCATATTAAATATAGTGTTATACCCAAAACAAATAATAATAACAGTCATGGCAATAGTAAAGGGCGAGTTTACATTCACCAATAAAGAGTTGAATCACTCGGTTACGGGTAATCTTTCTTTGTAATGCTGCAAAAATAGTTCTCCCCAGAGAGGAGGGAGAGGGAGAGAGGTTTTTCTGCACAGCCACATTTGCATGATGAGAAAGCGCTGCTCATATTCATCTTAGTAAAGTCACAGTAAATGACTCCAACAGCATTATCATCTGTTTTACGCAGGTGTGCGGCTGGGGAAAATCACTCACTTCAATCAAAAAAGCTGCAGCTCGCTGCATAAGGAGCCTCATTTTTTACCATCACACTGGAGGACATAGGAATTAGAAGAGAGACATAGAGGCTGGGAGAGAGGGGGACGTAATAACTTTATTTTCTCTGCAGCTTACAGAGGTGATTTTACCTACACGGCTGTAGGATGATGTCTATCAGTGTGTATGTGGATTTTACTGACATTTGTGGCATTGTTAACCACCGTCCATCCACCTGACGCTGTTGGGTGCTCAGCATGGTGAAAAGTGTTTCATAAGTGTGATTCTAAATGTTACTGTCACAACCAAGGGAAGTGAGACAACCATCCTAACCGGCATCGTGTGGTTTGGCATGTTGAGCAGGCCGTTGACCAGGCCTGGATCAAGAGGGCAGGGGCAGAGCAGAGCATCTGCAGCAGTTTTGGAGGAGACTTAGCTTGTTCGCTCAGCACAAAGCATCTGAACTGTATGATTTCATCTGCCAGGTTCTGATCTAAATCAGAAGGGTATAAGGCACAGAGTGCATCAGCCTGTTTACGAACAGTGGGCAAATCATCAGATTCCAAGATCAGTAGAATCCCAAATCTGTCAGTGATGTTCCTGTATGCCTCCATTCTGTGGGCTAAACAGCTGCTTAGCTTGTCAATGATGACATCGAACGTTTCTATTTGATATCGCTCCCAGCTTTTCAGTGTTACCTCATGCTCTGTAGATTGATCTGGAAGTGCTTTGCGCCACTTGACCCTCTGTAGTTCATCACGATATGACTGGCACACACCAGGAACGCTCTTTGCAGCTCTTTCAGAATGGTCAAATTGGTCTCGCAGTGATACAACCCATGACCTCAAAGACTCTAACAGACGAATGGCTGTCATCAGATCCAGGTCAGTCTTTTGCAGTGCTTAACTCACTTTAAATCTGCTTAAGACACTGTCCCAAAGCTGTGCCACAAACGACATATCAAGACTGCCTAATTTTGAGCACAGTGCTGCTGCCTCTTATTTGCACGTAATTTCTACAAAGTGCCCTTGATGCATCGGCATGGCATCTCCAACGTGTTGATGATAATGATTTCAGTATCATGTCTACCTTGATGTTTGCATTATTGAAGAATCTGTTCCATGTTGAGTGGAACCTGCACAAAAGGCACACAGTATAGGGACTGCATGAGGTAAAAAAAATGACTTGCATCTTGACAACTGCCATTAATACTGTTGACACCCACCAAATTTAGGGAATGTGCTGCGCAGGGTATATAATGGATTAAGAGGTTCTTGTTCTTCAAGTGAGACTGCAGCCCATTATAACGTCCAGACATGTTACTTGCATTATCATATGCCTGACCTCGGCAGTTTGCAATATCTAGGCTTAAACTGTCAAGCATAGCCATTACAGTATTGGCCAAGCTCTCCCCTGTGTGATTCTCAATTGGCTCAAAGCAAACAAATCGCTTTATTATTTTTCCTTCTTCATTCACAAATCAAAAAATGAAGGTCAGCTGGTCAGTATGTGACAGATCAGGAGTCCACAATCACAGAAAAGTACTTGGCATGCTGTATCTCTGCAGCTATGGTAGCTTTCACTTTGTCGCCCACTTGCTTTATCAACTCCTCATATATAGTGGATGAAAGATAGGATGTGCTTCCCCTTCCCTTTTCACCATACTTATTCATGTGTTCAGCCAGGAAAGGATCAAACTGGGAAATGACCTCCAGAATGCCAAGAGAGTTACCATTGTGTGGTGATGCAATAAATTTCATCATCACCACAGAAAGGCAACCCCCTTTCACTTAAAAACTGAATGACAGCCATGACACGTTTCAGCACCTGGCACCAGGAGCGCTTCTCTCCCTCCAGTTGTTGCTCTAGTTGAGCGTTCACAGTCCTGCACCTGCTGACAGATGAGCGCCGAAGCAATGCTAGCATACAACTACAGCGCTCTGCACTTTTCTCATGATCCTGCACACGTTTGGGATGTTTCCAGTCAGAAAAGCCACTAACAAATTGATGTTTCTTTGTTGAAAAGAGCATGCAGGCAAAGCAATGAATGTTACCTGGAGATGGTGACTATATCATCCAGTCCCGGCAAAGTCTTTCCCCATTTGGTAGACAGCAGTAGATCAGATCGTTAGTGAAGGAGCGCACTTTACCGCCCAAACCGGCATCACGAGTTGAGGCTGGGTATTTGCTTGTTCTGTTATGAAACGCAGCAGGTCCACGATTGATTAGGACAGCGCAAGCAAAACTGTTGTGCTGATTGGCCCCCACTAGACAACGGCCCACTGGGAAAGTGCCCGGTATGCCAGATGGCCAGTCCAACCCCTGTCAGTGAGTAGAAGAGAAACACACATTTCAGGACCACCGATTTGTATCATGAGCGAGCATGATAGGCCGGACTAGACCCCCCCCCCCCCCCCCCCCCTTAGTTTGGTTGGGTCCCTGGGCCCATGAAGCCCATTGGATAATAATCTGGCCTCGCTGTTGCCTGTTGAGGGATCAGACATGATGTGATCCACAATGAACGGGAAAAGCAAGTCAAAGAAATCAATAGACATTAGTGCAGAGAGTGATTATATCTAAGTGTGCATGACTGTCTCCAGAGTTCTTTATTCAAACCGGTTGCTTGTTATATATAAGTGAGTTTTTAAGTAGTTGTTAGCCGAGCATTAGCAGCTGATCAGTGAATGCTGTTCAAGCAGACACGTCCAGATGCAGATCCATGGTTTTTAAGGAACTGTGCAATGATCCATGTCTGGCGATGATTTTAAACCATCCAACAAACAAACAAACAAACAAACAAACAAACAAACAAAAATCTTCCCCTTTTCTCCTTTCTGTCATATTATTTACCTGTCTCAACCCTGTCCACTACAAATTATGGTCATATTAATAGTTCTTAAGATTTCAGTCCTGGTTGATTTTATGCAGCAAACACTCCTTTAGCAACGCAGATGAGCAACTGATGGATCAGTTTTCAGTACAGCCAAACAAACTCATTTTGTTTAAAAAACAGTCAGTAATTGGCCTTTTTCCATCACGTCATGACTTCATGCACTGTCACAGTGCGAATACTTTTCCACACAGCAGCAGGGCACAGTTGGTAACTTTGCTGAGGTATGCAACCTCTTACCTGCAGATCAACTGCACCCTGTATATCTAACACTGATCCAAAAAATGTCCAAAATGAATTTCAGAATAGATATTGACCTATTACTATTTTACTTTCTATATTACTGTCTACTATTTTTAACACCCTACTAACACCCTTTTGTCCTTCATACACTAGAGGAAGTAATGCTTTCTACCATAGAAATTCATTAAAAATTCTTTTTTAGATCATCAGTGTGTACATGTGTACAGTGCATTGCTGTGTATGTAGACAGGTATTTATCTCTGTGTGTGTGTGTGGCTGAGTGGTTGAAACTGTTTGAATTGGCAGGTCTCCCAGGAAGCTACTTTACAGGCGGATGTAACAGATGCACCTTTATACCCATACAGATACAGTGTTTCAGTTAAGCTCTTGGTTATGTATTCCTTCACTGCTGCTGCTGCTGTGTGTGTGTGTGTGTGTGTGTGTGTGTGTGTGTGTGTGTGTGTGTGTGTGTGTGTGTGTGGTTTACAGCTGCGGTTTGCCTGTGTCTCTATATTGCCCAGCTTTTGTGAAGAGGGTGCAAAACAGAGAGAGACAGGGCCAAATCATGCTCACCTCTGCTTTTGCAAAAAGCCAAAAAATAATGCATTTCATAAATATTTATACCTGTTTCTGATTTCATATTCATCTACAGTACAGGAGGGAGGCATGGTGTGTGTGTCTGTGTGTGTGTGTGTGTGTGTGTGTGTGTGTGTGTGTGTTCGTATGTGTGTGTTAGTGTTGTTGGCTTGTAGATTGGGCTGAGCATAGGCAGTCATCCCCGAGTACTACTTTTCAATCACAGCAGGACATTGCTCCCATCTGCGGTATTTGAAACTTTAGAGTAACGTGGTGCTTGGATTCAAACACACACATACAGACACACACACGCACACGTATGCATATCTTCTAACTTAAGTGCATTTTACAGGTAGTTACTGCTAAAATTTCCATCACGTTTCTCAAACTTAGGTGTAACAGTTGAATAGACAGATTTGAATGTTGCTCTTGAATTGCAGAGCATAAATGGATTAAAAACATGTGTGTGTATGCGCTGCTTAATCTCATCAGACACATAACAAATATCACTGATTTGCTACAAGCTGTAAAGCTGTCTTCCCAAAAAGCTGATGTGATTTGTTCTGCTGATGGCTGTTCATTGACATATTATGAAGCACCGTTTTCTTCATAATGCCGATCATCACCTTCCCAACCAAATCCAATGATTGCCATCTCATGTCAGATTTTGAGAGCGGTAACTGAATATAAGGAATATCACCCGGGAACATCATCTCTAATTGTGCTCTCCGATTTGGCTTCACTTTGCTCGACAGTTTTTCTCTTTGTTCCTTTTTTGGGGAGAGAAAATCCACAGAAACGTTGTACCGAAGCGAAGTACAAACAGCAGTCTATTGCAAGTGTGTGGAGCAATCGCCCTGATGAAACATAATTGTGTTTTAACGTGATAGAACAATATCCCTGCCCATAACTCCCTTTAACTCTTACTTTTGACGTGCGACTGAAAACATATTACAGCATGAGATGCGAGCTGGTATCAATTCTGTCTTTACTCTTTTTTTTTTCTTTTTGCAATAAAACAGTTGAAGCTCTTACCCTCCTTCGATCTTTCTTTATGCTCTCCTCATCCCTCCCCAGTTCTTTATTCTCTTCATTGCATCTCCTCCTCCTCTCTGTGGCGGAGGGGAAGGAAGGAAGAAGAGGTAACACGTAGCATGTCTTCATTAAAGTGTCACTCCCCATTATTTTCGTGCTATCTCAATTAGCAGCAGGTTTAATAAAGGGCCTTTTCTCTCTCGCTCGCTCTCTTTCTGTAACTCTCTCCATCTCCAACTCTTTCTCTTTAACTCTGCAATCAGACTGAATGATGGAGTCATTGCTCAGAAAATGATGGGCAGTATGGGAGGAACTGAAACATCGGGGAAGAAAGGGAAAAGGAAAAACAAAGAGCGCTGAATACATGGGATGAAAAAAAGAGAGGCGGTAGATCTGCACCAGTTTTCTTCCAAGCATCTCTCTCTCTCCTCTGAGAGCAATTAGACACTGCCGGCAGTGGCTAGTCCCCAGACCTATCTGCAGCTTCTGCTTCTGTGTTTGTGTGTGTGTGTGTGTGTGTGTGTGTGTGTTTTTTCCACTATAATCACCACAGCATCTCAAAGAGCTCTTTGTGAGTTCAGCAGAAACAAGGTAATGTGCCTACAGGTCAGATCAGGAGGAGGGCAGACACACACACACACACACACACACACACACACACACACACACACACACACACACACACACACACACACACACACATTGACAGAAATATCGTCAACACAGTGACATCTGGCTAGCTAAAAATTCTCACTCAGCAACACATGAGCTTCAGATATGAAGCTGCAAACATACTGTGCTTTGTAAAACCAACCATCCGCTTGAACTTCCTGCTTCAGTCAGTGACAGAGATGGACCATATGATCTAAAATCTTCATCATCAAATATTGTTTGTTTTTTTTTTCTTTTGTTGGTGCAGTCCACGTATTTGTCTAGATTGTATTTTGGGTTGCTAGTTTGGATGAATGTTTCCTTGTTATAGCTTTTCTCTGTTGTTACTGAGTAGCATTCAGACGATTATTATTATAAAACTGCAATGAGAATAAATAGAAATCGAGGTCATTGAGATTCACCACCCAGTCCCAGTAGTACAGTCACAATCTGAACTTTGCAAAATGTTGCTAATGGATGTATGGCAAGCAGCAAATATTCATCCATATTAATATTTGGTTAAATTATTTAAAAATAAGAAAATAATTATCAAAAAAAAAAAACATGGACAAAATAAAGCAGGCTCTTTTCTTACTAATTTTGTAGTGTTGTCCTATAGAATGAATAAATCTGCTGTGTCTCACTGATCTTAGTTTAGAACAAAATCCATCCTTCTTCACTGTGACTGTTATTCTCCACTTCATTTACCAAATTCAGCAGTGGAACATGCATAGCCACCACACTGTTGCATCTGACGCATATAATATACAACACTGTAAACACTACATATACAATAATTTTGTTTATGCACACACTTAAATGCACTTGCATGTACAGATATATGCATACATACATGCACACAAACACACTCATGCCAAGCTTCAGACGCTGTCTCAGATTCGCACGTAAACACACACGTACACACCTTTCTCTTGTAATGAACTGATTACTATGGAGAGCTATATCAGTGCTGCCATCTTACATTTAGGTTTCCATGGTTTGGTGTTAGCACGCTAACTGAGAGTGCATACATTTACACCTATCCCCAAACTCCTCTCTCTGACACACACAAACACACATACACACACAGACAGACACATACCAATGGTATGTGATGACCAGTGACAAGTGTGGGTTGGTTGGTCAGGGTCTGATCTGTGAGTAATTGGGGGATATTAAAGCAGCCATCTCACTTAGCCTCTGGGAGACTGATCTGTATTTACTCTGCAAGTCATATTCACATGGCTTCCTGCACAGACACTCAGACATTCAAAAACACACACTTTTACCACACACACAGGCACTAAACTCGATTCTTCCACATAGAATCTACAGACCAAGGACAGGCAATATTTCAGCCAGAGGTACAGCAACGCTGGTCCTCCATGCTGCTGGCACCATAACAACACACACCACATGCAGAGACAATTTTGGTGCTTCTGAATTGAGCCACACCGTGTTTATCTTCCAGTCATAAGGCAACAGCTGAAATCTAAAATAAAATAAATGATTTAGGTGTGATTGGCAAAATGTCCATTATCCTTACTCTTGCATGTGAGTCAAAAATGAGCTTTTTTTTTGTTATAATACAAATAAACCCATAGAATATGTAGTTGAGTATACTGTTTATGTTGGTAAGTGCAGTACACATGAAGAAAGAAAGAAATAAGATACACTGTATGCTAAATATAAATAGACAGGAGAGGCATCTTTCCTTTCAATTGCTTTTGTCTTACTAATAAAATCAAACTGTAAATTTAAAAACTCTAAAAGATATCCTGCTTTTTGGATGTTTGCTGCTGTTGCATCGCAGCCCTTGTTCACCCAGAAGTAATGTTATGCAAAAAATTGCGTTAATGATAGATTTAGGGTTAGGACGGTCATAGCGACAATAAATTAACAACTATTTAGCAACTTTTTATACTGTTACTGGGAAATATTTCTAACAGTGCATCATATTTCACAAGGTTATCATATGATTTACATGTTGAATATTAATTTAAAAGGGAATGTGTGTAAAGTAAATATGCACGATGAATTCTGTCAAATGTGGTGGGCGAGAAGGATAAAGTAGCATAAAATGGAAATGATCAAGTAAAGTAGAGTCTTAAGTAGCTATTGCTTTCCATCACTGGATACAGAGCACCTTTAACATGTATAAGTGTCGCGTGATGTACATTCACTTCAGGGGGTGGCACACAAAGTCAAAAATTCTACAACTTTCTCCTGTTTAAAATGAAATCAACACAGAGAACGGTTCCATGCTTGGTGATGACACAATTTTCTAAGAAAATCGGTTAAAACAATTCCACAAGTTGGAATTTTGCATCAACGAATCACTTTGTAAATGCGGGTGTCACAGGTTTAAAAATGGCGATGAGCGCGTCTCTTTATATTTAATGAGAACAACAGTGGAGAGCACGAGAGCAAGGTGATCTCCTCCGCGCCCCAGAGAGCTCCATGCTAATTTTTCCAGGGCATGGGCCCATTAACATAGGGAAGCTGACACCATAGCTTTAGGCTACATATAATACCCTAATGACCACTCTGCTGTTACTTTGAATCAAGGGTATTAGTTTTGTCTCTGATAAAAGACAGCCGTGATGGCTTAGCCTACTTCTACTCTTGGACAGTGACATTTTTTTCTCTTTTCTGTGCAGTGTGTAGTGGAAAAAAGAAAATTGTGATTTATCTTTGACTACTAGAGAGTCAACATCTCATCTTCTCTCCTCCCATCTCGCCTGCTTTCTCATCTCATCTCTCCTCTTATGTCTTTCAGTTGCTCTCCTTTCTCCCCTCTCCTCCTGCACTTTTATTAAAAACGCATTTACTACATAAATCAAAGAAATCCAGTGGTGGTTGTAGAATAATTACAATGAGCACGCAGCATTTTCCAGCCAGAGCTTCGGAGCTTATTAAAAGCAACTTGAGATGTGTTTGTCAATATTTAACACTCCGTACAGAGTACTGTACCTCTGTGTTATCACACAAAGCCGTGTCTCTGTGTGGCAGGACTGTTCATGAAAATATAACACACACACAAAACTACACAAAAATATGAAGAAGTCAAAACATAATTTTTACAAGATGTAGAGTCTCTTCTGGCTGATATATTTCCTTCTGCTACCAGTGTATTTTATTTCCCTCAAACAGGAAGCTCAGCTCACTACTATCAAGAACATTTTACTGTTCCAAGAAAAGTCTTCAGCAGGATTTGGTTTGCACTGCAAACAAGTGGAATCATACTCCCAGAATAGTCACTTAATTTAAGAAAAATGTGAACTGAAGACTCAATATTTCATTAGTTGACTCCTGAACATGATATTTGAAGAGGTTAAACAGTTCTGTCAAGCACATTGACATTATTTCAGTATTCGTAGAGTGCAACAGTTCACACCCTGCTTTACATCAACATATTTTGCCATTGATAAAGACTTAGCTGTCACTCAAGCAACACATTATTTAGAAATTTTGTTTGATTTCATGCAAATAATGGACGGGGATGGAGAGGATCAAAAATTAATGTGGGACTTTGGGAAGCACAATGAATTATTGAGCACTGGCCTGATTAATTCTTAATAGCCATTGTCAAAAAATCACCGTCTTCTAGTGCCGTTAATTCTCATCAAACCTACTTTAGGGGAGCGTTTCTGCCTCTGCCCCTACATACAGTACAGTAGCACTCTCTCCTCCTCTCTGCAGCCGCCTGCAGAGGGGAGACGCAACTTGTATCTTACGGCTTCTCTGACCTACTACAGCGAGATATTTACGACAAACTGATAGTAAAAAAAAAAAAAAAGAGGGTCATTTTGAGTGTTTTTATCATTACTCCAGTAAAAACATGATTTTACCTCTGGAATGGCAGTTTTTTTTTTTTTTTTTTTTTTTTTTTTCCACATGAAAGATATGAAGGCTTTGTAAGCTTTTCCACACAAACGCTTTGCTGTCTTTATTTCCATTTGACTCACAGAAAAGTTTTTTTTGCCACAGACTTCAAAGAGATTTTAATTTGGAGAAGCATGAAGCAAGGACACATTCTTGCATCCCCTCTCAACCTGATAGAAAATTGTCCCTTGCTTCCAGAAGGTCTCATTCTAATAGCACAAGCACAGACACACAGTAATGCAGTGCAGGAGACAAAGGCATTGTACTGTGAAGTGCATTTCTGCGGGAGCATCTGTCCAAGTTTGTCTGAACTGTCAAAAATCTCTGTAAAGGTGATATATTTTTGAACCGTCTATCCCTCACTCATTGGAAACTAATCTTTACTGAATAGGACCTAAAAAGGCTCACTGACTTCAGTCGATCTTTTCCGTTTGAGTGTTGGTCAAATACAACACCGTGCAGCGGCAGAAACACAAATGTGGAATGCACAAGCGTTCAAATGTACAACTGTGCATGCAGCTATATCGCTGAAATATCTGCCCCCTGCATACCCCAGCAGAATGAAAATACAGCATCTTATTTTGAATATCAATTTCAAAACATGTTTCCATGAATTATAGATAACAGATATCAATATGTTAATGAATGCACAACATATGGTTGACTGAAATGATTATGGATTTACACCAGTAGGGGGAAGAGTGTGCAAGGAAACAGCTCTTGGTGTTATGAAAGCAACAATCTAGCTGAGGATCGAGCCTCTCAGTTCATGTAATACAAGGAAAAGTTACATGTTCTTGCTCACATTCACTGACATTTACCACTAAAGGCTACATTAGGACTGCACTGCTCAGAAAAGAGGACTCCCTAAGAACAGAGGATCAAACTTCCTTGCTGACGGAATCTCTTTCTCTTCAATTAAGAAGACAATCCTCTTTTTGTGTGTGTCCATGGTGGCTGATACTGATTTGAAATACAATGGGCAAAAGAGAGGAAGAGGAGATAAAACAATAAGCTGTAGGTGAGCTTTACGGAACAATCTTACAGCTATGGTACACTGTCATATTTCTCAGATGTGATTCCTAGATCCTGTTTTATATTTCTTCTGCGTATAAATAAGTAGATTATTTGCTAAAAAAAAAAAAAGAAGAAGACTTTCTATGCGACCAGCAGGATTTTAGATATACTGAGGTCACAAGTGCCCCAATGCACTGACCCCCATTCTCCAACCATTTTGATCAGTAACCAAAGGTCATACTGTTTGAACTGTTATGAATTCTCTTCAGTTATACTTTCTGGAAGTTTTGTTTAGGTACAAACATTATTTCTGTACCTCCACACTGCCGGGGCTGGAAGAGTGTACATTTTGTATTTATTACTTTGTTGGCTGGAAATTGAAATTGAAATATGTAAGTGTTAGTTGTTGAATTTTAAATTCCCTGCATATTGTTAAAAAAAAAAAAAAAATCACAAAAACAGTTATAAAAGCACAGCGTCACTGTCCTCAGCTTTAGCCATTACATTCAAGCAAAAAGCTTGGCATTCAACTGAAATTCAAGAAGTCACTTGGAACGCTGGACTATTCGCAGCACCAGAAATACAAGAAATGTCAAATTTAGCAAATAAAGCTGCTCAGAGCTGGTGATTCCTTTCTGGCCAGCTGTAAAGTACGAGCGCCCGTGGATCTTGCCTTTGCTCTGCTCCACAGATTTGTAGTGCATGTGTGGGCCTGCCACTGACTGTTGACTGGCACAGCCTGTCTTCTTCTGCATATTCAACAGCTCTTATGAATATCACAGCTACTTGATTGCATTGTGATTATTCACAAACCTCACTCGCTCTCTCTCTCTCTCTGTCTGCCCTCTGTACTCCATTACTAGTCAGAACACAGCCCCAGCGTTGTAGCATCGCCAGCCCGATCTGACACCATTCCTTTTACGGGTTCAACAGCTTGCTTGTCGTACAGCAAAGTAATTAGTACTGCACGCTCATATTAATTAACAAAGAGCGTTATCACTTTATTAATCCATATTAGAGAGGTGGAGGAGGAAAGGAGGGCACAGTCAGTGTTGGTGTAAGGAACTCTCTCAGTGGCAGTCTTCCCCAGCACTGCTTTGTAGTCCCATTGTCCATGACCCTCGGTGCCTTCATAACATCCCTACACCAGTGGTGTATGGCTTAAACTGTTCATTAAACCTTTTAAAGCAAATAATGTCGTCAGAATAAACAAACAGGGGTGGATAGATTGGGGAAAACAGGTGCCATGGTGTGAAAGCGCGCTAAACGATGTGATAGTGGGGGAATTAATTACTACCACAGCGCTAATTGGAAGCAATAATTTGTGTGATTAGCGGGCCGCTTAAGAAGTGAGACACATCTACTGCCTGTATACACAAGTGGAGGCACGGGCCTATTCAGTGTCTCTCCACCAGCAAGTGCGCGCGCGCACGCGTGCACACCCGCACACACACACACACACACACACACACACACACACACACACACACACACACACACACACACACACATCCACCAAATTAGATGCCAGTCATACATGAATCTGTTGATCTGAACTCTCGTGTAGAAATGCACGCGTTCAAATCTTCCACGTCAGTTGTTTGAGGTGCACAGAGACACTATGTGAGAACATAATTCAAGTGAGGACATAAGTTTCTGCACTTCCATTTTTCTGTGTCTTCCTTTACAAACAGACAAGATCTCCCTGTGATGAGGCATATCCAAAAGGTTTCATTTAAAAACGCTGATGAGGCATGGGCTAATTAACAAAGAGCTTTGTAGGTGGTGGGCTGCGCTCCCCTTTGTTACCCCCCCTTCTTTTTCTCCCTCTCTCTCTTAATATTAGAGGCTATACAAAGCTCAAACCTTGAAGAAGATCTTTACACACACAGCACTTCTAAATGTAGACAAAAAAAAACTGCTTTAAATTCTCCCTCATTATTTTCCTTTAATTCCTATTAGCCACAAAGATCAAAGTGTATAATTAATTTCTGCCAATTCAGGATATATTTTGGTTCTATTTCTTGTTTTGGTCGAACATAGTTCTGTGTAGTATCTTGTTTACATTCTGCACCATTTTTTCCCATAAGTGGAACCAAGTCATCCCGTGTTTCACAGCATCTCTGGATTAGTGATCCAATGATAATGGTGAAACATTGTAATCTGTCCGCCTCAATTCTTGAATTTCCTGTTATTTAAATCTTCTTCTCTTTGATGACAGTGCTATTGATATTATGTTCCCATAAAGCACGTAAACTGTAGATGCAACATGAAATTGTGTTGCATTTTCCCCTGTAGCTATATAATTGTCCTGACTTTATTACTGCCCCAACGGACTTTGCTGTAACAATAACAATACATATTGTCATGTTTCTCTGTGCTGCAGTCGCACTGAGGCCTGTTCTCATACACTTTACCTGGCTTTCATTACACTTTTCACTGGTACTGTGGAGCTTGACCATACTCATCACATTAGGCTGTGATACTGCTATATGAAAGTACTTACTTGCCATTAGTAGTGTATAGTCTCACAGTATAGACAGGTTTCCAAGGAATGCCTTCATAAAGATGGTAGTGGAAATGGAAAACAAATCAGAATGACTGACAGCTTATGGGGAGGTCAACAGAGGGAGTTTCTTGTGCTGTAAATTGCACCAAACACAAAAGCTTGTGTGAGTGCAGAATTAGCTATTTGAATCGAATGAACTGGTTAAAGGCCTGAATTTTAATATAATGGTCGATACTTTTGCTCAGAAATTGGTGAGAAAGAAAGACTCTGAAAAAGACGCCTTCTGTGCTTGTAACATGCACAGCATGCAAACAGCAGGAATTTCATATATGCTAATGGTACTTTTTTCTGGTAACATTACTTGTGTGAGGGGAGTATCTGTACCTTTAATCAATGCTGCCTGTTTATTGTTTGTGACACCAGTCATTTCTCACTACCAAGAGATGTAATGGCAGTTGGTGTTGCCATTGCTAGTGGCTGCCAGTTCTCACTAGAATTCCACCTAAAGACGTTTGGAGAGGACGGATTCCACCTACAATATCACCTCTAAACAGTAATGTTAAGGGATTCCAGTAAGTTGTTTCATGTCTCTTTCTGAAAATGTCCATATTGTCATGGTCTTATCACAGTGTTGTCTAATTTTGTTGTTCTCTGGGTTTTTGTTGCCCTCTGGGTTTTTGTTGCCCGTTTTACTGTTTCCAGTGCTCCTCCTCAGCCTGCTTTCCCCTCACAGTTTCTCCCCACACCTGCCCTGCATCAGCCTCATTAGCCCTGCCCTGTTCCCATTGTTTCCCCAGCCAATCAGCTCTTTTCTATTCTCCTGTTTCATTCACTTCAATCCTCTCTCCATCTCTCACCCAAATGTCCATAGACTGTATTCTAGTCCAGTTTTCAGTTTAGTCTGCTCAGTGTGCTGGTTCCTGTGTTTCAGTGTTTGTTGTTTTCATTAAATAGTTCTGCTTCTGGTCCTGTTGACCTACTGCCTCCTGCTTTTTGGTCCACTTTCTCCACCTCTCTTTGTGACAGAACAGCTCGACCAGTCATGGACCCAGCAGAGACTGACCAGCTACCTGTTTCTCAGCCTGTTATCCATCCCACTGACTCTGATGGTGAGTTCATGATCAAATTTGTTTCAGTTTGCCCGTGAGCAGGACCCAGCTCTGGCCATGAAGTTGATTGCAGTTTGTTAGGGGTCTGCAGAGCGTGAGCCCACATTCTCAGCATTTACCAGTAGTCATCCAGTCTTCAGGACTCTCAGCCTCCAGCAGCCAAGCCATCCTGTTTCTGTCCTGTCTGCTCCAGCCTCCCTGGTCCTCAGCTGCCCTAGACTTAACTAAGGTGTTTCATGTACAGCCAGCCTTGGTTTGGTTAGAGCCAGCCCCACGGACACCCCACCAACACGCTTGCCTTCAGCCTGCTTCCTAGCCAGCTTATCTACAGAATGCTAGTCACCAGCATGGTATCTTATGGTGTATAATTGGCCTTCTAGCATCCATCCAACCAGCAACCACCCTTAACTCCGGCCTTCGAGCTACCAGCCGACATATCAGGCATGTACAACCAGCATCAGGCCCGCTCCTACAGCTACATCCAGTTTGCTAACCTCCTGGCAGCTCCAGCTCCTGAATTAGCTAGCCAATGGCCTGCTAGCCACACAGCCTCTATGCTGCTGTCCTCCAGCCTGTTGACCAGGTCAGATGGTATGGAACCAGCCAGCTCCTTGCCTGATCCTTTCCTGCTGCCCTGCACCATGGAGGTTCCACAACCGATTCTGCAGTCTCTAGGTCTAGACAGTCAAAATCATTCCTGTTCCTCCTGGATCTGATGTCTCTCTAGTTCCTGAGTCTGAATTGCCAGACACAAATACTGCTCCTGAACCAATTGCAGCCTGGCTGACACCTGTTCTTGGTTCCCAGTTGGCAGTCCAGCTACCTGCTCCTAAGCTGCAGCAGGCCCTGGTTCCTGAGCTGCAGTGGTCACCTGTTCATGACATTATGACAATGTGTTTTCTGCACCCATGCTGCCTGTATATCCTTGTTAATGAACAGGACACTCATCTATTTGTCTTGGTAACTGTGACATGGGAGTAATATGTGAAACATTTTATAAGCAATATATCACATTATCTACAAACAACTGTCTGCATAGACATGTGAAAAATGGTCTTAATACTATCATCAGTACCATGGAATGTTTTGACACCTATTCGTTTGCAGTGGTCTGATTGATTTTCATTTTGGTCATATTTTTTTAAACATGTTCCCTGATGAAACGTTGAGCAAGCGGCAGATGTTTTAAAACACGGATATCACAGAGCTGTTATCTGATTCCTTCTGATGAATTAGAGCAGGGTCCCTCCACTGCTCAAAGGGAGTCCACTCCGCATGAATTATTACCAAATATAATTTCAGCTATTAGTTCTCTTTCCTGAACATCTGAACATGGAAAATGTGGAATTAGAAATTAATACCTCTGAATATCATGTCAGGGTTTTTGAGACCAGGGGATTCATTTTCATGTTCTCCTCCCTGTCTTTTTTTTGTATTCCGACTGAGTTTCTGACACATTTATGTGTTAAGTTGGGCTCAAGCAGTTCTATTACCATACAGATTATCCATTGTGAGCTTTGGCGTGCTGCAGAAAAGAATTAGCATTCAGTCGAGAGAAAGGAAATACAGAGGCAAAGAAAAATGGAATGAAAAAAGGATTATGTGTATCCTGCTTCCCTCCTGTTTATGTCTCTAATCTTTACTGGGGTCAATGTTTTATCCAAATTGATTTCTTCGAGCTAAATGTTCATGTTCTCACTATGCAGGATGGTTTTGTCTGCCTATCTGTGTACAGTTAAACAGTTTTCTTCTTATCTACACAATGACATATAGTACAAAGTGATGACTCCATATAACAAGAAGAAACAAAGAACAAAGATTTCCCTGACTTTTTTCTTTGGTCTGTAATTCATATATATGGTACACTCACTCAGTTAGGTTTTTGCAGGAAGGAGTAACTTTAGTTCAATCAAATGTAGAGAAATATGTCTGAACTGAACTAGGTTGTCCAACTGTCACAATAGTGAAATGCTCACAGTTTGGTCAGGTTTAGGCACCAGAACTATTTGGTTAGGTTTAAGAAAAGATCGATTCAGGAAAAGCCTTTCTGAAATGTGATTAATATTATGGAACGGTCACAGTTTTGTTAGGTTTAGGTACCAAAAGTACTTGGTTTAGGTTTAAACATAGATTCAGCAACAGATAGTTGACGTTTGGTTTCACTTTTAGAATTTGTTGACTTTTGGTTTCATGTGGGACAGTAAGCTCAGTGTCAGTGTCTCAGCTCAGTGGGTGAAGGTCAGCATGAGGTTTGTATGACCACCACTCTACACCAGCTTTGTCGCTCTCTCTATTATGTTGTGTGGAACCGATTGCTATGAGCGTCTAATATGACAGGCATGTGGAAACGTCAGTATTTGACAACTTGGGAAGGACACTGGGCTCACAGGTGTGGCAAAGGGTACGCTACCATAGTCTCTTCCTGGCTGCATCCAAGAATTTAGTGTCTTTAAGCTATTGTTGTGCTCCTAAATTGTGCAAATGGGGATAATTACACTTTCAGGCTTTTCATATGGCGGGCACAGTAGTCATAGCTTGGAGTATTGACGTATTGAGTATTGAGTTCTGTGACCTGAAAAAGGATGTCTGCCTTACGTGGCAATAGCTATGTCAGAGCCACTCCAAAGTGAACACCCCTGAGAAGTGTTGCCAGGGCAGGCAAAATTGTCCAGCCCGCAGTCTGCTTAAAACCTGCACACCAGAAGACTTTCAGCACCTTGTCTTTTTTCTCTTCTTTTAAAGATTTTGTAAAACATCTAAATTTATCCAACTTCCAGCAAAACGAACATGGTCAGCTGTGACAGTATAATACTTTCACTCAGAGTAAGCTCACTCTTGTTGACAGATATTTAAGTCAATATGTGTTCCTAAGACCTTTTCAGTGTTGCTTTTCTTTTCCAACTAGACCTTCTTGGCAAAAAATTTATCCGCTAGTTTTTACCTGCAACTTTATCCTGCTTTGATAGAAAAATCTCAAAACCTGCCAGTTATTTTACTGATACATATTCCCTTACCTACTGCCATGCCAAACATCCCTTTCATAAAACTTTACTGGGCTCACCCCTATCCTTTCCCTCTTGTTTGAATGTAACCTCTCTTGGCCACCTCCTTACTTTCTTGTTCCAGTCTTCTCTCTCTCTCTCTCTCTCTCTCTCTCTCTCTCTCTCTCTCTCTCTCTCTCTCTCTCTCTCTCTCTCTCTCTCTCTCTCTCTCTCTCTCTGACCTTACAGAGGAGAAGTCATGAGGGAGGATCCCACCTCAAAGTTCAGCCAAATGTTAGCAACAGAGGGAGGGATGTTCCTGAAGAGAAGTACACACTCTCTCACTCTTTGTCAAACACCTCTTTCTCCACCTGGCCTTGTCGTTCCTCCTCCTTCTCCTCCTCCTCCTCTTCAGTTTATCATTTTTCCACTCCCAGCCAAACCTTGCTGTCTGGCTTCTTGAGACTGGCGGCCAATAACGCTGGAGTAGTCTGATACCATCGGCTGCTAGGGGGAGTGGAGGCAGCCGAGAGGTTGTCTAGCAAACCCAAACACCTGTATTCTGTCATTCATCTGATTGTTATCCCTCACCCCTCCATCCCTCTTCCCTCTGCCTCTCTCTCCATCATTCACCTTGCTCTGATCTTCCTGCCTGTCTGTCAGAAGGGATCTGCGAAAATATCTGCAGCCTGGAGAGGTGTGCGCATACTGTGTGTATGTGTAGGTACAGTGCGTGTGTGTGTATGAGTGTGTGTACTCTTTGATGGAGCGAATAGGGAGTTGATTTATAAGCTGAGAAAAAGGGTGCCTCTTCAAAACTTTGGCACGGTTTGAAAGAAACACAGCCGCGGGTCTGGACAGAGTATGTCACTGTGGTTTCTGTTGTGTCTTTCTACTGCTTCCCCTCTTCTTCCTCATTTCTCATCTCTTCCTGGTTTTCTCATAATGGCACAAGGAAGTAGAATTCTAGGGAGACACAGTTGGAGAAAGAGAAAATAATAAAAATGTAGGGCTATATTGGGATGAAAAAGGTAGGGGTTCTTGGAATTGTTACTGTTGTAATGTAGCCAAAAAGTCTGACTTGCCTGTTACCTACATAAACCTCCAAAGTTCACATTATTGTGAGTGTTACATGAAACACTTTAACTCATTGCCATTACTCATTAAGGGTGTCCCTCAGTGGTCATTCTGAAAATGGGAAATGCATTGTGAGATTGTGTTGTAAGATAAATGAATGTGTAATACTGCTCTTGCTATTGCAATTCTAACCATAATGATTTCAACAGTCAACCAACAATTAAGACTGTATTACATATGCTTTTTGTCCAAATCCAAAAAAACACAGCTCTCATGACAGCTTGCATAATACATCATCATAACTGTTTCTTCCCTATGAAATCCACCCATGCTCTCTTGTAAAGCTATCTCGCTGTCTTTTCTTGTACTACTCAATTGGCCGAAGTCTGTCAAGATGCCGACATTAAAAGCGGGACTCTAGCAATTAGTATTTCACTAGATCTGGGGAACAGATTAAAAACAGAGTGGTCAAAATCAATGTGCAAAGGCTGACATATCCTGACTTTTACTCACTTGGATAGGTCAAGCTCCAGAAACGTTAGATTGTACACATCCCATAATGCAACTAAACAGGCAAGACAGATTTCAAACACAGAAGCAATTCAAAGTGGTTTACATACAGTAGGCAAAGAAAATTGTTAAAATCACATTAGAAATAATGAACGGTGAATAAAGAAATTTTAAAAATTAGATAAAATTGCATAGAATACATAATTTGATATGGTGGTTTGCATGGTGTCAAATAGCAGGTGGATGGCTTTAGATTAGCTGCACTATATTCACTGAAGTTTTAGTATTAATAGTATTGAATTTTGACAATCTTGCCAAATTTCCAGCAGCAGAGGTGTGGCTCCGTTGTTTGACATGGAGAAATTCAATGTCACAATTTTCGATTTTTGTCACAGATAAAAAGAACATAAATACAAATAATGATACAAAAAAAAAAAAAAAAATGAATAAAAAATATATGCAAGAAATTAATTTCAAAAAAGCTCACTAAGCTTATTGACAGATAGGAAATCAGTCGCATCACGTTTAGGGATCAGTTCACTTTTCAACTGTGGTGAACAAAGCGTGAGAATTGCTGTTATTTGTGATGATGAAGGGTTTTCTAGCCATATTTATTTCAAACTTGAAAAAACAAATATTTAACTGGATATTTGTCTTTTCAGGTGCAATGACGTTAATTACTTATACAGCGACTTAGCGACCCAAGAGCAAATCAACAGTTTGATGTTGAGCTTCCTGCCTGCATATAGCTTCCAGAAAAGACAGCTAGTGTGCTCATTTCTATACCTTTTTTGACTGAATTGATCTGGTTTGGGTATCAGGAGAAACTGACACATCAAAGAAAACACAGACATGGTCAAAAAGATCTATGTAACTGGCAATGGTACTAGAAATATCAACACCATTACTAATAACCAAATCCAGTAAGTATGCTTGATTGTGTGTGGGTCCTTTCAAATGTTGCAACACATAAAAACATTTCAAATAAACCAGATTTGTCTTTGGGAATATCGAGGTGAATGCTAAAATCCCAAATTATGACATGATGGTCACAATCTGTTGAGATAACAGACAGAAGTTCAGTGAAGTTACCAACAAAATTTGTATTGGATCTCAAGGGTCTGTAAATTGCTTTCAACAGGATTCCTGATGTATCTGTTAGCAGAGTGCAAAGATTTTCACAGTAGTAAACGGCGCATCTCCTCCTCCTTCTCATCTCAGTCCCACCCAGCGGCGCAACTCGGAAAGAGGGAGGGGAGAAGGCGTGGAGTGGGTTTGACACAGCCGAGTCAGATTTCACCAATCACAGCAGCTCCTGGCCTCACCTTTAAGAACGCCGATGGCGAGGCACATGGCAAGTTTCGAGGATGACTGAGAGTGCTTTTCATTACATTTAATTGTGCCTCCTCGTCTCCTCTCTCCTTCATCGACCCGGAAGTCGTTTCCCCTCCGCCATGATGAAGGATCTTCCAATTGCTTAAATGCACCTGAAGGAGATGAGGAGCGAGGAGAGAGGAGGCTTCTGAAGGAGATCAGAGTGAGGATACACCGGTGTAGCCTATGCGGAAGTCTTTTATTATTTAAGGGGCGTGTCGTATGTGGCACACGTTTGAATCATGGCGGGAGCAGGTCTTCACAAATGTAATCTTGATTCTTGTTTCAACTGTGTCCTTTTAACAATTGTATTTGTCACCAAGAAATTAATGAAAATTCTTGGTATATTACGGTTTTTTAAAGCAAGGCTACAAGGCTGTTGGTTTAATCTACCGCACAGCCGTCCTCTGTTATGCCTCTAACGGCATATAATTGAAACCTCATCAATAGCAATCAGGGGTAGAACAGTCTGACTGCAGATCTGACCATAATATCACATTTTACAGCTTTTACAGCTGTGCAAACATCATCAGTAATTGACATCGATTCGGAATGACGCGGTGGAGCGAGGGTTTTTCATTTCGGAGTTTCGTTTCCTCCGTCCTCACGTCCCTTCCTCGCATCCCTCTTTCATGTCCTCGCTGGGCGGAGTTAAGACGCGAGGAGAGGAAGCGAGTGGAGGAGACGAGGAGACCAATTTATGGAATGAAAAGCACCCGCAAATGTTGGCATGTGAAATTAACTTGCCTCAACCCAACTGAATAGTAAACAACTGGCATTCACAGAATCTAAGGGGTGAAAGCTTTAGATAAACTGATCAGTTTTAACCTAAATCCTTTATTAAGTCTCTCTCTCTCTCTCTCTCTCTCTCTCTCTCTCTCTCTCTCTCTCTCTCTCTCTCTCTCTCTCTCTCTCTCTCTCACACACACACACACACAACAACAACAACTCTCAAAAAGTAAATAAACAAATGACAAAAAGAAACTTTGGTCCATTTTGGGCTTGCTGCAGGAGGCGGTGGCGGAGGGGGAGGACGAGGACAAGGTGGACGAGCACGAGCTGGAGGAGGGGAGCGCCTGTGGCGGTTCTGGAGTGGGAACAGCGTCGTGGCCAGGTGCGGCAGGACGAACAGGCCTTCCTGACGACCCAACAGGCGGGGTTCTCCATGCTCGAGAGGGAGTTGGGGGCGCTTGGTGTCCGGGTGGAAGAGCGGGTCCAGTTAGTGGAGGCTCGACTGACCGCCCTTCAGGAGGTGTTTGAGGCCCGCCTGCTCCCCTTGGCTTCAGTTGCAGCCAGTCTGCGGAGGCTGGCGGATGCCGCTGAGAGACTGCTGCCGACAGAGCCATCCACCACCGCCACCATGCCCAGGTGGCCGCTGAGGCCACGCAGGAGAGGGGGACAGTCCGGCTCCCCTGATGCTGCGCCATCGCGTGGGAGAAGGGGAAGGGGGAATTAATAAATTTATTTCAGTGTATTTAGTGTGGAAAGTTATTGATCGTCAGATGTTTTTGAATTGATCTAACCGCAAATACTCACTTAATGACAAAGCTGGGCGGCGAGGCACTCCGTCCTCTCCTCTTTGCCTTAAGTCCCTTAATGTGTCCTCCGTGAGTTCATAGTGACATCCACGTCGTACAGCCATGTTATGTAAAACGCAACATGCCACGAAGAATGCACCGACACTCTGAGGGCTGCGTGTTAATGAACCACCTGTCCGGTCCAGACATCTAAAACGCATTTTCAGAACCCCAAATGTGCGTTCAATGACTGACCGAGCACTGCTGAAAACACTGTTAAAACCACGCTGCCGTCTTGTTGAAGGTGTTATATATGGCGTCATCAACCACGTTTTCAGTGGATGGCCGTTATCACTTTAGCAGCCACCCATGCAGAGGGGTGTCCCCCTGAAAGACTGGAGGGATGCTAGAATTCGCCAGGATGAACGAGTCATGTGCTGACCCGGGGAAAGTGGCATACACGTTTGTCACCAGGCAATCTGAGTCACAGATCACCAGACATCCCTGTTTCACCTGTGTACATTCGGTCAGGTGACCATTACACGTGCCGAACGGATCAAAATATATAAATTTAGGTCTGACTGTATGTGCTGACTCAGGTAGTTGACCAGATCTGGGGTGGCGAGCTTTCAGCGCACTTTTACCCCACTGGCACAGACCAAAATGGTTGAAAATCCCAATGCGCCGGCTCATTATGCCGACATATCCCCCCTACTGCGCCGCAACGCCCGTCCTGGCGCACCTCTGTACGCCTCGGTTTACCAAAATACCAAGTGCGCCGTGCGCTTGCCTGCTCGAAAATACCAGCCTGCGCCGCGCCGGCGGCGGAGTCGAAAATAGAGCCCAAAGTCTCCAGTTTTTAACACAGGATTTCTGTTACAAACTAGTAGTGTCTGAGCATCATTACGGTTATTTTCTCTCACTTAACGCTTTAGCTTTAGGTTTACAAAATTCTTCCTGGTCTGTAGAAATATAGTATCATAAACAATAGAAAAGAGACAGTTTTGTGTCTATTTTCCATTTTTCCGACAAGAGGCGTGATTGATCAAATAGGTGTGAAAATAGTTCAGCTGTAACTGCACAATGAGGTCTATTTCTCAATCTATTCCTTATATTCTAGTAAGTTCCCAGATGATTGAGCTTGACAATCCACATTTTATATTTGAGGCTATTTCACTCTTCAGTTAAGTCAAGTCTCACTGATAGATTTATTTTTCTATCAGGGTTTTTAAACCGCAAGAGACCTGCAGGAGACATTTGCTTTTCAGTTCTATCCTTCAGATTCACTTTGAACATGCAACATTCCAATTCAAGAAAATCAAAAGCTGAAAAAGAGGCATTTTCTGCATTTTCCTTTATGGTTTATGGTCAAGACCACCTGTAGCCCCAGGCAACTTCTTCCTTATCCATCATCCGAACAATAACAAACCCCGGTTAGACACTACAAAGCATCACTCTGGCTTTGACGGCAAAGATCGAAACAAACAGCCGAAAACAAGAGCTGTTGTTGGTGTTTGACAGCGAGCATAATACTGCTGCTTGGGGATTTGGGCTCAGTGTCAGGGTGGAAAAATCTTTGGGACATGTGCTGGGGGTGTTGGATAGTGTTCGACATCAGTCAATGCTGTTTGGGGAGTGAGAGTGGGCGGCTGGAGTCATAGATATTAGACAGGCGAGTGTCATATCTCTGGGGGGATTGGGATCTGATGACTGGAACGGGCTTTTTACCATTTTTTTCAGTGCAGATGAATACACTTGGTGATCTAAAGCTTGTTTAACTTCGACTGTGAGGAATGGAAAGCTGTAGTCCTGAGCAGCCACCTTCTGCCGGCGTCTCTTTATCATCTTTTATGAGCCTCATCATCTCTGCACAAAAAGTGGAATGCTGGCATATGAGATAAATGCATCACTGAAACAAAATTTAGGATGAGGTTTGACACATATAGAGATTTAAGAGGACAGTCAAAGGGAAACATGTTTTGTCAGGGGCTTTGTATTAATTGAACTCAATCAACCCTCTGATCTGAAGTGTGTGCCATAATTTCACTGTCATAGAGAGATAATTGTAGTTCATGCAACTGGTAACAACTGTCCAGATTTCTTGTTTCCTCTTATTTGATCTTACATTTTTATAAGGACGGAGATCATACCTGTATTTTTGCAAGTTTTATCCCTTATGCTTGATTTGCACATCTTCATCTGCAGATGTGTAAGAGTGTAGCTGTCACTTCTTGAGTCAGCAGTATTTTAAATGCAAAATGCAACCAAACTCACACAATTCTTTCCACAATTAAGTGTTTTGTAGGATTTAAGTTTAATTCTTCCTAAATCTAAACACGGTGTTAAACAGTTCTTTCCAGCACTATAAAGGTTGTGTATGTCTCTTGAGATTTTTTTTTTTTTTGCCTTATCAAGCATTTCGTAGGGTTGAACCATTAGCCGATAATTAACATTTATATTTATGCAGTATCATCATGCACATAACCATGATACCACTTTTGTGCGACAGAACTTTCTAGCCATTCCAAAAGCTTTCATGCTTACAGAATTTGTATGATCTGTAAAAAACCAGTGTGAACACAAACTGGACCAGAAGAAAATATAACAATATGCCACTTTCTTCTGTTGGACTGAACTGAATGAACCGAACCACACAAATGTTGGCACATTTACACATTTACAAAGAATTTAAGTAGCATGTAGCAAAAAAGCAAGTGGCCTGAACAATTTATTTTATGTCCTGCTCAGAACTTATTTTCAGGTCATGCAACATCCTCTGTCTTGCCTTCCTCTCCCACAGAGCTGATTTCAGTTTCTACAAAACGTCTCAGGATAAATTTAGAATACCTCTGCAGTGTGTACAGGTGGCATGTGGCTCACTTTGGGATGATGTTTGAGTATAGTAACTGAGCTTTAATGCACTATATAAATAATCATCCTTGGGTTGTTAAATGGAAAAATGCAGACGGTGTGCTTTCTGTGACTTTCTCTTGTCTGATTTCCCCACTGACCATCACGGTATAATTAGACACTTTCAAATATAGCAGCAAGAGGGTGACAAGTCATATTTCAGTTGAAAGCTCAAGAGCTGGAATCAAATGAAAAATATGGCCACACTAAGCAGCACATACTCTGCAACACAGGGTTATTTAAAAAATCACAATTTTGTTCATGTGAACTTGTTGACTTTTATAGACAATCTAGTTATATTCATGTTTAAATGAATGCTACTGCTGTCTTGTAGTACAGTCAAAGTCAGAGAAGAGCAGAAGCAAGTAGGGCAGAGAGAGGATGTATTAATGTAACTGTGTACAGTGGGTGTGTGTCTTCCAGGTTCTGCTACTATCCATAGCTCGTTGAGTAGATTTATGCGTCAGGCATGTTAACACTGAGAAAGCATGCTGCTCTCTTCCAGCAAGCAACCCCTCACAGACAAACACACACACACACACACACACACACACACACACACACACACACACACACACACACACACACACACACACAAAACCCTAAAATTGGCCTCTGCTTTCCATCTCAGCAACTTGTGACTGAACTCATGAGGGGAGGTACTCACTCAGTCTCTCTCTAGCACACACACATAAACACACAGAAAGACAGAAGGAAAGGGAAAATATGGCTGCGACTCTTAAAATGAACTATTTTCAAAATAAAGCAACGTTGACTTGAAAGCAGCACGTTGAACACTGCTGAGAACACCGAATTCCTGGTGTGTAAATTAAAAATATGAATGGCATACAGCACTGTCACTGTCAGGGTAGCCTTCCAACAGCCCCCACACCCCCACAAAGTGTGTTTTATTACAATCAGTACCCATGTCTGCTTGCACTGGGGAAAATGTGCAAGAAATAATGATCTGGATGGTCTTGGGGTCTGGATTGAAGTGTTCCTGTAAGAATTCTACTGGTGTAAGCAATTTATTTCTTAACACATAGTTCATATTGTTTAAGACACCCCATATATCTGCCAAGCGTGATGCGAAATATGGCTTTAATACAGCATCGCACACACCAGGGGACAGGGAAATATTTCTAACCCCACCCCCACACACCCACCATCCAAAACTCACAGGAGAAACTGAGCTTTTAGAGAAAAACCACACTAAATGACCAAATGTTTTCCTCTCCTGAGAAAAAAAAAGCTTAATTAATATGAATGGAATTACTGTATACAACTATTTATTTATTAAAACATCTACAAAATATGTCAGAACAATTAGAAATAATTGATTTTAAAAGAAGCTAATGTATGCATGTTTGCATTAAATCTGACCTAACCTGAACAGTCTTGACAGTCGTGACTTGTGTTTGTGACTAAATAGCAACAAACATATCGGACTCCATCAGGACACTCCCTTGGCTACATTCCCTGACTTCCCAGGATGCAACATGAACATGTTAGCTGAGCAGCTGAAACAATGCTATCTGTCACCATCAATCACGTGTTGCATGTGAAAATCATTTACTGTTTCCTGCTGAGCAGGAGGTGGATGTCTAATCAGGTCAAACCGTAAAAATGATTGCAAAACTAAAGCCACATATTGAATGGACATTAGAAATGTAAAACCTTTTGCTCATGTTGCCGCTTATATATTTATTCCTCCATATCTTCCAATTCCTAGATATTCCTTTGTGCTTATGTATTTTGGTTCACGTTTGAATGTCTTCTTTTATATGATCAAACACTCTGATTAAGTAACTAGGTACATAAATAATAGCTTCATAATATTGTAATCCTGACCTGCCTGTCTTTAACCCTTAAATTAAGGGTTGAGTGACAAATTAAAATAATATTGCTTGTTGACTGGTCCAGGGTGTAACCCGCCGCCTTCTCAGCTGGGATAGGCTCCAGCCCCCCCACAACCCCGAAAGGGATAATCAGTATAGAAAATGGATGGATGGATGGATGGATGATCTCCTAGAAGATCAAAAGGTATTGAGATCTTTTAATGGATCCATTATATTTCTTGTTTATATATTGAGTGTTATACATGCTGCTGTCACTGCTCAAACACAAAGCGGGCAACAAAGTAATGACAAATCACAGCACTGTCTTATGGAAATGGTTGTAAGGCCGCTCATGCTCCAATTAATCCTCCATTTTCAGAGTTACTGTCACACAGAAAGCGTACACTCAGTCACTGCATCACCATGTTACTGTGACAGTAAACAAATACAAAGAAACTTGCATTAATTTAGCATCTGACCCAAAATGAGGCCAAACAGGAAAGCACTTTGCTGCTCTCGCCTGGAACCTGCATGCCATGAAAACCAAACAAAAATAGGCTTACATACCTCAAGCCTCCAAATACCTTAGAAACATCTAAACATTAGAAAATGATTTTTTGCCAACTTTGACACTTTGATACAAGAAAATTCAAGGTCTCTAAAGACCTGTGTTTGTGTTTATGGTTTAATTTGCACAGCATAACAATCTATTGCAAATGTAACACTGCTTTCACTGATACTTGCACTAAATATTATCTTCGTGTAAATCAAGCTTAACTGCTATTTCTCAAATTGCAAACCTTTCAAATAAGTACTAAAAGAAGGCTGTAGATCACAGAGCAGGGGGGCAGGTAAGGTGACATAAGCAGCTACAAACTAGGAAAAGAAAATACAGTCAGAGCCCAGAGCAGAGAGATAGACAACTGTGTAGGTGTTTTTATGTGTGTGCATGATTTGGATTATCTTGTATGCACGTCTGTAAATGTGTGTGCTGACATCTGCCATCATCATCATACCGTTATAATGGCCCATCCCTTTGTGTGCCTGTGTACATGTATTATGTTCTGGGGACATAAATCATGTTTACACAGTCACATTGTAGGGACTGGCTTTCCTTTTAGGGACAAGACATGGAAGTCCTTATATCAAACCTCCAGTCCCACAGCTCCCACTGATCTTAAGGATCACTTTTCTAACCACTTACCAGGCCAGTATAGTCAGCCTCATGGCACAGTCAGACTGAAATGCACTTCCCTTCCATTTCCATGAGGAATGGGACTTGACATATTCACCTCCTGGCCTGTAATTTTGAATTCACGATTGAAACTCCTCTTGAAAAAGTTTAAACTCTCGACATGCACATTTGTCTGGTTCCAACGGGGATTCAAACACTGCTTTTCCAGTCCCCATGCTGTGATCCTTACCACTACTCTGTACAGTGGAGGATAGTGAATTAGAGGCTTGGTTGCGGGGTCTGTTACTGTCTGTTAATGTCACAAGGTTGTGGTTTCTACAGCTGTAACATGGATGTGGGGAGCAGCGTCTGTTCCCGGCTGCTGTGATGACAGGGGCGTGGTCTGTTTCTGTCACAAGGGGTGGGGTCAGTTGACATCACAGGGCCAGGAACGGCACCATCTGACATTCAAACACAGTCCCCCAGTCCCCAAGCAGTGAGCTGAACCACTACTCTATCCAGGCTAACAGACACACCTCTTATCAGGCCATTGAAACTCCTCCTGAAACTCCTCCATGCACTGAACACAGTGTGTGTGTGTGTGTGTGTGTGTGTGTGTGTGTGTGTGTGTGTGTGTGTGCATGTGAGGGAGAGGAACTCATACTCTCAGTCTGAGTCCATGGAACGGGTCAATAGTGAACCTGTGAACCCTGCTATGGCTTCTAAGATGAGCCCCTCTCCAGAGACCAGCAATAGTGAGCCACCAGATTGATTTGTGCAAATGTGTGTGAGTGTGTGTGTTGTCTAGAGGGAGGCTGGAGGGACGGAGGTGATGGTGGCGAGCACAAACCACCAATCACAAGCAAGGCAATTATTCTTGGCAAAGTCCATTCTAAAGAATTGACTTTTAGATATTCCCCCTAATGTTTGAGGATGAGCTGTTAAATATGAGTCACTGTATTGTTAATAGACATTAAAGAGACATTCTATTCTACTACCTCCACCTCCACCCACTCACCCTCCCCCACTCACCCTCCCCTCATTTTGTGTTTTGGGGAAACTTTCAACCTTCAAAGCTTTTTTCCTCCCCTTTTTTGCTTTATCGCTTTTTGTAAGAGTTGCAGGTTCTGTCACAGATGTGTGTGTAGCAGGAAGAGGGGGAGGTGAGGGGTGAGAAAGTAGAAAATGGGGGTGAGGATGGGTGTGCGCTGGTGGCTGGTGGGGGTGGTTAAAGGCTGGGGGGAGGGCAGAGTAAACAGGCAGTAATTAAGAGCAGAATATTCGCTATGATTGCAGTTTTCATCCCACGAAGGACTGCTTCAGAGGCTTTTTTTTCCGTCTCTACACCCAAGGCAAATTTTCCCACACGTCAGCCACTCTCCTCTGCCACTGTAAAGCAGCAGAGAGTCACTGTATGTGTGTGTCTGGGTTTGTGTGTGTTGCTAAAGCCCTGGGCATCTTTAACGCCAATTAAGAAAAGGGGCAAAGAAACCAACTGCAGCTGAACTAGCAAGCGCTGACAGGGAGGAACTGAAGAAGCAGTGAGGGAGGAAGGAGGGACAAATCTGTATATAGTATCTGGGTTACGTTGTTATCATCATTATTATTATTATTATTAGATGTATTTGCTACCAGAGAAGTCATTTCAGTGCAGCGTGGTCACAGTTAGTGAGTTAGTTAGTCTGCCAAACATTTGATGTTATTTTATTTTGACTATTTTATTAATTTGTTTAGTTGCTGTGTGGTTTTGACAAAGTGAGGTTTTATTTCAAATAAATAATGTATCAAGGACCCTTTTCCTAACTTTAAGAAGGCTCTGTGGTTATTCTGCCTGAAGGAGGAGCTTATCCACTTAAAAACAATTCTCTTGATCTGTTGTTCGTTTGAGAGTATTAGTCTGCATGCTTTTTTTTAGTGGGTTTGTCATTGTGACATGAGTCCAATCCTGCAAAAGCCACAGATGCATTTTTTCAGGACATTTTTATGCCCTCAAACTGAAATTTGACCTGAAGCTGTGATTGAAAGTCCCATGGTACAAGAAACATGGTAGATCAGATCAGATGATCACACAGGTTTCAAACAAGCGAACAGTGAGGGATAATGCTGACAGTTTATATTGCTGACAGTTTAGGTGCAATTAAAGTGGTTTAGATCAGCTGTTCCAACCTGGGGCCAAATATATCAAGGTCTGTGTATATGTAGGTGTAAAAATCCATGAGCACAAAAAAACAGGAAACATATACAGTTGTTTCATCAGATCAGACCTGTAAGTCTGTTCCTGGGTGTATTTTTCTCAGATGTCTCAATCATCCTGAAACTGTGCACATGTGCACACGCCGTCTGATCATCCACACAACATAAAGAAAAGTTTTTGAAACCATTTACTATAATTTACTATAAATGACTTTAAACACACCCCCAGCTGCCTGGTTTGCACATAAAGGGACAACATTTGTTTTAGTTGTGAGGAGAAATGGCAGAAGCATCTAAGAAGCAGTTGAAGCAGTTGTGTGTGCACTAAAATGCACACAGTTTTCCAGTCACTGTGGGGACATTTCCATCACATGCCCCTCAAAAATAAAGTTAATCGACTGGGTCTTGACATCCTCAGATGGTGGGAGATGAAGACTTTTGTGTTGGTTCTTGCAACCAACAAAAGAGCAGCTCCTGTGTTGGCCCTCAAAGTAGTCTGAAGTGAAGTGCTGAACACAGACACAAGTTTTCCAGTCCTTGTTGGGACATTTCTGTTACATCTTGATCAAAAATAAAGTTAATCCACTGCGTCTATCATCATATAGTGGGACTAGATGAGGGCTTCCATATCTTCGTATGGCAGCAGCAGACAGTGAGGCAGGTGGGACAGTCACTGAGGCGGAGGCTGGTCAGGTGGTGCTGTGTTCCAGAGTGACGTAGACAAGGAATGGAAGAAAACACCTACTGACAAGGTGTTTCAGCCAAGTTAGATGCTGTGTTTCTGTGGAGGTGAGGAGTTCCCTTTGGTGTGGATTTTTGGGCTTTTTAACTTTGCAGACATTTTATGTTCATAAAGAACTATTTAACATTAAAGGAAAGAGGAAAAACCCAAAGCTAAAAAAGGCCTCTTAAGCTTTATTTTGCATACAAAAACTTTTCATGTTGTCTTTAATTTTTTTGTGAAACGGTTGTCAGCAGACGAATCCATGAAAAATAAACATCCAGGCAAGCACCATGTCATATTTATGTATTTTTCTTTTTCAAAAAATGTTACCATATACTAAGGCCTCTGGATCGTACATGGTACCAATTTACTCTTTTTTGCAAGTTATGTGAATACTTAACATATAATTTATAATAACTAATAATAATTCTATGGTGATGTGAGCTTTGTCAGGTTTAATAAGTGGTGCGAGGGATGAATGAGTCACAAACTTTAGGATTTTGTCTCACTGATGTGTATTATGGTTTGAACATCATCCGGCGAGGTGAGAGTTGTTCCTGCTTTTCTTTTACTGTGCATGTTCTGGAATGAGCTCTGTTTGGCTGTAATGTAATGCAGAGCATTGCAACAAAATGTCGGTTTCTCGTCTGCATCTCTTCAGCTCTACATCCAGATCTCTCTCTTTGCTGTCACTGAATTGGTCCAAATATTTCACTGCCAACTCAAGCGCTGCTGAAGCTGTGATCATCATATTTTTTCACACTCTATCACAGGGAGCTCCTCATATTTTTGCTGTCATCATATTTTTAGTTTTTTTCTCGTTCAACGTCTTTTTGAATTTACAAAGGACATGACTGAGATGTGTTTCTGAAATTGTTGACTGATGACTGATCTGCATTTGGCTTGAACAATGATCACTCTGATGGTGCTGTCTTTCAAACAAGCATTTATCTTTCACACACGACCATGTTTTGTTTGTTTGTTCATTAATCAAACCAAACTTTTCATATCTGTAAAAAGACTGCTTCCTACAACAGGGTTAATTGAAGTTAAATGAATTATTAATCCTCTTGCTTTCTGTTGTAATATGATCTTAGTGTCACAGCAAGACATGTGGGATTGTCAGATTTTGCATATTCAGAGTCAAAATTACATGGAAAAAATAGACAGAAAATAATAAATAAATGCAAAATGATACAAATATACTATTGACTTCTGAGCTTTAGGTGTGAGGTTAAAGGTCTATAAGTCAATTGCTCCTACGTGCACGCACGCATGCACACACACGCACGCACGCACACACACGCACACACACACACACACACACACACACACACACACACACACACACACACACACACGCTTCCTCTAGAAATCCTCAACCTGCATCCCTGAGGTGATGTTCTAGCAGAACATCAGCCAACACTGACTTCTCATAATAAGGGATATATTCCAGCTCGATAAGCCCCCCTCCCTGGGCTCACACACACACACACACACACACACACACACACACACACACACACACAGTATCTGATATGCAACTATGCCCAGTAGTGGGCGTAGAGCAGCGTTGCCCCAGCTTTAAGAACAGGGCCAGGGCTGTAATTAGCTTACTGCAGGTTCCCGGGCCCCCTCATTTGTGTCAGCCACCCAGTAATTCTGCCTGTAATACATCTGCTCTGCCTCATGAGTGATAGCGATGTGAAAGAGAGAGAGAAAGAGAGAGACACAGCAAGTGAGAGAAAGAGAGAGAGAGAATGGCAGGCTGATTTGTGATGCTCTGGCCCACTGCTTGCATTTCTAATACAATCCTGCTACAGTTATTTGTCCATCTGATATAAACATCAAAGTGGAGAGGGGGGAGGAGTAGGGGGAGGGCAAGGAGTTGGGGAGGAGGGGAAAGAAGAGAGAAGAGGCAAGGAAAGGAGAGAAGAGGACAAGGCCCAAAGAATGATCTGAATGTGCTGCTGTTCTAAAATTTGTGACCATTTTTGTGTACTTTCAAACACACAAGTGAGCTGTAAAACACTGTGCATAATTGAACCTGTATGAATCAAACAGAAAGAGCAGAAAATACAGCCACTTTAGGAATTCTGAATGAAGAGCTGCTAAATAAACAGTTTTACAGGTTCCAGCTCTGTGTCTGTGAAGGGGCTTGAGCACCGCAATCTCTTCACTCCTCCCTGAATTACAACAAATAGTCTAAAAATAAGTATGAATTGGATCCATTGATATTGATGCCTAATATGTATGAGAATAGATGTATGACATGCAGAGCTGTCGCATGGAGTGTTCGAACTGTGCAACCACAGTTTTCTCAATTTTTTTTAATACATACATTAGTTATATATGATTTTGTCTGTCTCTGTCAAGGTCACAATAAAAACAAACAAATAAATAATAGTCACCAGATACTTCAAGAGATAATCCCAAAGGGAACAACTACAGCACTTAAAACAATCAAAGAGATTGAATCCCTAACTGTGAGATTGCGTTCAGGATCGTTTTGACTTTTCCAGTAGCGGTGGCATCGGACGAGCAAAGCTTTTCAAAGTTGAAACTAATTAAAAACTATTTGCGCACCTCCACATCAGAGGACAGACTGGGTGAATTGAATTGCATAACCAGAGACGTGAACCTGGTGTGCCTGGAGCCGACTCATATCTTCCCACTGAGCCAAAAGATGACCAGGAAATATCAAAACGCAAGTTAAGTTTCACTTTTTTAGTAAATGGTTAAAGTCACTGCTCACACATGTGCAGGAGAGCGGCAGACAGCTCTCACACTGCACCACCAGCCCTCGTTTCATGCACAGCTGGTTTGGGATTTTTACGACCAGTCATACATGTAAATGAAGTGCTGTGTGTCTTGTTCACAGTTCGACTAACTGTGAAAAGACCAGCGATAAAGTGTGCGTTCAGATCTTTTTTGTGGACTGAAGGAAAAACGTGTGTTCAGAACTGATGTGATCAGTTCTTAACGGTCCAAACTGCAAACAGCTGACATGTTTCATTTCACTGATCAGAAGAACAACATTTAACATGACTGTAGTTCAGCTTTGTTTTATGATAAAGAATGAAGGAGCAAATGTAAAGGATAATGAAAAAATAACACAGATCCGAAGAATGCCTTATTTGTAGTCATTTATGCCTGCAGCTGCAGCTGCTAACCCGTGTAAGTCTTTCAACCCTCATAGAGAACTCCATACCATACCATGTGACACTGTCAGGACACTACAGCTTAGCAGATGTTAGTTCTGGTTAGGCTTTGGAGACGATTTATCAAGTATTAGAAAATGTCATCAGTTATCTCGGCTTTGGCTTGGAGACTGCAAATTTAAGGTCGCCTGTTTTGACCATCCATCCATCCATTTTCTATGCCGCTTATCTCTTTCGGGGTCGCGGGGGGGCCAGAGCCTATCTGGGCTGTCAACGGCGGGGTACACCCGGTCGCCAGCCGATCGCAGGGCACATACACACAACCATTCACACTCACACTCACACCTTTAGAGTCACCAATCAACCTAATGATGTTTTTGGTCTGTGGGAGGAAGCCGGAGCGCCCGGAGAGAACCCACGCATGCACGGGAAGAACATGCAAACTTCACACAGAAAGGCCCGACACGGGAATCGAACCTGCGACCTTCTTGCTGTGAGGCAAGCGCACTACCTGCTGCGCCACTGTGCAGCCGCCTGCTCTGACCATTGTTTTTAAATCTGGCTCCTGCAAGTTCCCTGTGAAAAGGAAAAGCCTGGCCTCAGTGATACACAGCTGGTGGTCAAGCACAGCCTGGAAAAAAAAAGAGTTGTAGGGAAACAAAGTTCAATTCCAAAGTTGTTTTAATTTGATTTCACATGATTAATATGGTTCTGAATCTTTATGTTATCAAGCATTCTTCTATTTGTGATGAACAAAAAAGGCTTCAACTTAGTAATTTTGTGGGCAGTGGTTAAATTTGTATTCATTCATTGCATTCAGGAAGCGAGTAGAAGAAGAAGAAACAGACCTCACCAATTCATATTACATCATTTTTCCTCATGAATTCCCCCCCAGTCTTTGAAAAGCAGCGGCCTTGTAAGACAGAGAAGAGTGTTGCAGTATCTTGGCATTCTGTGCCAGGTTGTCTCTCTGTAATTGTTTGTAACATCATGCATGATTTTTGAAAAGGTTAGTGGGTTCCCACACTGTGTGTGTGTGTGTGTGTGTGTGTGTGTGTGTGTGTGTGTGTGTGTGTGTGTGTGTGTGTGTGTGTGTGTGTGTGTGTGTTTTGATAGCTTGGCTGCAGGGTACAGTCTTAGTGTGTCTTGCTCTTGTCGGTGTAAGAACAGATGCTGGAGGCAAGCCCCTGGGCTGCCCTCAGGGCTTCATATACTCTGGAGATACACACACCTGACATGCAGCTATGCACGTGCGCTCACACACACACACACACACACACACACACACACACACACACACACACACACACACACACACACACACACACACACACACACACAGGCAAGCAAACACAAACCTTGTTAATGCTTATATTTACATAGGACCTTCTGATCAATGTCATGTGGGGTATTGCCAGTTCTTGAAGACAGACACACACACCCGTGTGCCTATTGTGTAGACAGACACACACTCCAGTACATGCCCTCTTTCTCCACTCTTTTCCTTCTTAAGAAAGCTGCACTTAACCTGCTAGAGGATGAATGCAGCTGAGCTGGAGAAAGGTAGCTGTTAGCTCTACCTAAACACTTATTACTTGGCATTGTAGGTTCAATCTAATTACCTGATTGAGTTGCCTACATGGATTTCTCCTCTGTCTGTCAGTGCAAGCCACTCATTATCACAGCAAGACAGGCTTTAGCTGGAGGTTGTGTTTTACTTTCAACACCCCAAGGTGTCATTATGGCTGTCAGAGACAGTCAAGTGGGTGACACACATGCATAAAGTCTATACACACACATTCTGAGAACCAGGCCAATCTACGCAGGTATGCAAATTCAAGCCAAAGCATATACAGATTTGTTTCTGTTGTTTGTAAGTAACCTAACTTTTACCACACAATAATTAGTCAGTTATCAATTGTCTTTCACCACTGGAAAAAGTGCTTGCAATGACTATATATTTTAAATATGGGTTGAAATAAATTCACTGGAGGGAAAAAAAAGAGAAGTGAACTGCAGAAGACATGAAAAATATATATCTACTCAAGTTATCTTTACCAGCATAATTTAAACAAATGTAAAAGTCAGAGAAAAAGCATCTTTCATCTTGGGATTGTTTGGAAGCTCACCAGTGCATAGAGGATCACTTACGACTGTCTTATCAAAAATGTAAATACTTAAAGTAGTGCACATGCTGTCTGGAAAATACACAGGATTTTGTGTGTATGCCCCCCAAACACATTGATATTATCAGTGTGATGTGTATTTTGATCATTTGTTTATTTCCCCTGCATCAGCTCAGATCAGGTCCAAAACTGTTGAAAGTGCTAACTGCGGGTAAGATGCAGGGCAGCAGTTTGTCTTTTGAGGTCAAAATAATCTTTAAGAGTATCACCAATCAACAGACAACCAACACAAAAGATGAAAAACAAAAGGCATATAAGAAGGAAGGCATTAAAACACTGCACTCTCTGTGGTCTGTTAAAGGCAGTTGCAGTAGCAGTTGCAGACAGTAGCACTTCAAAGTCCAAACACATGGATTTTGTCATTTTTGACACACTAACACAGTGACACTGTGTGATTGACACGAGCCATGTGAGCCATCAGCACCAGCACTTCTAGATTAACACTGCAGACCCTAATGACATTGTGGCAGTCATGTGCTCCAGCTTTCACCGCCCTTTATCACCCTTCTACACACTGATTGCTGCGCGGTTTCGACTGTGTGATATTGCCCTTTGGTGTAAACTCACTACGAACATAAGTCGAAACCTATGCACTTTGTCTTGTGAATTGGATCCCTTTAAAGTGGTGGATCAGATAAGATGGTCCTGCTGCAGCTTTGTGCTGGAGTTGAGGGCTGGAAATGGGATGTACGGTGGCAGCAAATGACCATCACCCCATTGCAAAGGAATGTGACAGAAATTGCGTGTGTTAATAGTTGCTGATGTCTGATGTGGTGAGGAAATGTTCTCTTTATTTTCTTATGTACACTGCAAATTCCTGCCATTTAGGCTCTCTCTTCCTTTTCTCTGTCACCCCTACAGCGCGTGCGCACACACACACACACACACACACACACACACACACACACACACACACACACACACACACACACACACACACACACACACACACAAGCGATGCATTCTTTTGTTCAGACTGGTTGTTATTAGCCCTATGATGATCATCCATTGCCACTGCAGCACCGCACATAAAAACACACTTAGCTATTATTTTGAGGAAAACCTCTTTTTTACAATGTGTTGAAGAAAAAGAAATAAAAAAAGAGAAGGAATGAGGGGAGGAGAACAAATGAAAGGAGAAAATAGGAGATGGGGGTGGAGAGATGAGGCGAAGGGAGGAATGACGGCAGTGTGCGGCGGAGGCATATGTCACATCCTATCAGGCGACAGGACGAGTGAAAGATACAGTATTGCCACTGCCGTGTTAGGAAATCGTGAACACACCAGCGCACACACACACACACACAGAGCAGGCCCAGCCAAGCTTATCTGGCTCTCCACGGCTGTGCGGCCTCTATGCAGAGCAGCCGTAGCTGTCGGCACAGGCCCGGATCATTTTGGACAGTATCATTAAATGCCATGTCATTACCCGTTATGGAGTAGTGCTCTCACTTCCTGCTTCTCCCCTGGGATGGTGAAGCCCATCTGATAGGTATAGAGAAGTGTGTGTTTGCATGCATGTCAGTGCACGTCTACATTGCCCTACACGTTGGTGTCTCACGAAAAGGGTTTGATGAAGGCAGGCAGAGACACAGGCGGAGGGTACGGTGTTGGCTGTGGAAATGGGATGGACGGGGTTGAGAGATGGAATTGGCATTAAATTTCCGACATGGCGCAAGGATTGACTTTGACTGGAGCGCAAGGGGGCTATTAGCTTATCTTTAAGGCTGTGTTTGTCACAGCGCTGAGGGCAGCTCCGCTAGACAGGCCAGAAGAGAGGGAGGGAGAGCCGAGCCGAGCGTGGGCTGAACGATATGGATAGGTGAAGGCTCCCGGTGGGACTTGCTGCCTGAGCTGGCGAGCTGCACTTGGGAAGGAGAGGAGGAGAGCGGCTAAATTGAAGGTTTATTTATCCAATTCGCTGTCAAGGTCGGCTTGTCGGTGAGCTGTCCTGTGTGTGTTCACAAAATGCCAAAATCTCGATGCATTGTTTAAAAAAAGAGAGAGAGCATGCGTTGAGGAGGGGGGAATCAATGACCTTTGGTTGCGTCAAGCTTCAAGCTGCCAGCACCTCTTAAGGCTGTCCTTACCGGCCATTATGGTTGCCTTTTAAAAACAAGGCAGGGAAAAGAGGAGCTGTCGAGAGAGAGTAGTCCAACATTGACACAAACATACACACACAAATACAGAACGACGTGGACTGAGATTCACACACACACACACACATATTACCTGCGTGCACTACCTGAGCCGCAGTCCTTCAGACTGATACACATTTTACATACTGAAACGCACTTGATTAAATAACCAAAGGGGATTTCATTGTTGTGTTAACTCACAGCAATTGCCTGAAACTACTTGTGTGTTGCTTGCATTAGACTCAAGAGACTGCTTCAGTGGCTACACATGATATAGTCTCCATCAGAAGGACACCTACTTAGCTTTTACCTCATTTTACATGATTGGATGGCATAGCAGCACAAGTAGTGAACCCAAGTGCTGCTCATCAGTGATAATCAGTTTATCCTTTTATATCTCAATGAATAAGATAGGGAAGCGTGGAGCGTCGGGGCTGATGGGCGATCCTGGTTCAGCATGACTAACCCCGGAAATGCAGGTTGAATAGGAAAAAGGGCTTTTGATGTAGAGCATTAATCAGTTTGGCTTCAGTTGGAGTCGCTACTACCACTGCTGCTGCAGTGTAACAGCGCTATCCTTTAGAGGGACCCCCTCGTCAGAGTTTTGGAAGGCCTCTGTCAACGTGAAAAGAACATGACCTTTAAGATCGTATCAGCATGTTTGCTGGTGCATACACAGCCAAGGAAAGGGTTCAGTGGCCCATCAGAAAATGGAGAGCAAAAAAGCAAGAGAAAAGACAGGAAAAGAAAAGAAAATTGTAATTCACTCAGTGCGCTTTTTGAAAGAGCAGTTTGCTGACACTCAAGAGTGAGCAGCTTTAATGCCACGGAGGGGTGGAGGAAATTAAAATGAAAATGACCTCTATGCACAGAATTTGTTTTCTTGATTGTTTTTTTTTTTCATCATTGAGAGCTTGTTTGTGCAGAGACAACAGCTTGAGAACAATGGAAAAATGGGTGAAGTTCAGGTTACTCAAAATGTGGCACACCCAAAAGTGTGTGTTGGTTGACCAAATGTAATCATTATCATTCTTTTTCAATCTAACAATGTGAACACTGTGGCATATTTGGTTTTAAAGTTCGAATGAGTTAGATTTTTCAGGTCAAATGTGCTTCTCTGACCATGGCTGGATATTCTCTAGAGCTCCATTTTCTATGCTTTGCTGTGTTGCGTGCGTGTGTGTGTGTGTGTGTGTGTGTGTTATTGAGTCTTATGAAGAGCTGATAGTGATGTGATGGTGGTCATCAGTCACCTCCTACACCCTGTCTACAAGTCTGTGCACTGGCTGCTCGCTGTCTGCTCAGACACACAAATACACACAGAGACACGCCGACGCAGTCACCAAATCTGCCCACGGACACCAACGTCTCCAACCACCACCTTTAAATATGTTTCATTTCAAGCCATCATACTTCTTTATATCAAGGTTTTACTTTATTACTTGGAGCAGATTAGTTGACATAGTCAGTCCCTCAGGGGAAGTAGAACAAGCGGTAAACACTGACATATCATCACCGTATAATGTTATTGTGTCAAAGCACGAGCAAACGAAATGCATGTACAACAGCCACAGAACAATATTAGAATTCATTTGGAGCTCTGTTTCTGTCCTCCTGATGATGGAAAGCCCAACAGTCACCCTCCTTTTAGCTCGATTTTGGTCTTAACCGATGACCAAAGAAAATATGCAGTACCTTAGTGGCTAAATGTTTCACAATGTTCGTCAGCAAGCTGCTAACTTGGTCTGTCCACTGTTTGGTTCTGGGCAGGTAAACAACGGTGACTGCATCAGAGATTTCTTGATGCAATAGAGAGAGCTAGAGAGACAAAGAGAGATGAAAGCATTAAGAGCGAACCCGAACAGTGAACTGACACCGCAGACTCTGATGATTATTCTCTGTGGGTTTGTATATGACACATTTTTGAATTTGTTGTAAATATGAAGGCATCGATTAGTGCAGCTCTCATGTTCACGTTCCACATGTGGATAAGGAATGTGTTGCCTTTTGATCAGTTATTATGTGACTTACAGAACTGACCTGTTATTAATTGCATTCACTGACTTTTTTCTGGTCACTTGGAGGAAGTGGAACAAGCTCAAAATACTGCATCCGACAGACTACTGAAAAAACAGACGTGCCATCCATCCATCCATTATCTATACCGCCTATCCCTTTCGGGGTTGCGGGGGGCTGGAGCCTATCCCAGCTACAATGGGCGAGAGGCGGGGTACACCCTGAACCGGTCGCCAGCCGATCGCAGGGCCACATGCAAAGACAGACAAACATTCACACTCACACTCACACCTACGGACAATTTAGAGTCATCAATTAACCTAATGAGCATGTTTTTGGTCTGTGGGAGGAAGCCGGAGTACCCGGAGAGAACCCACGCATGCACGGGAAGAACATGCAAACTTCACACAGAAAGGCCCCGCCTGACCCGGGGATCAAACCGGCAACCTTCTTGCTGTGAGGCACGCGCACTACCTGCTGCGCCACTGTGCAGCCCCAGACGTGCCATATTGGAATTAATTTGGAGTCATGTATTTCACTAGATAATTAATGTAAAGTCAAGATATTCATTCTCTTTAAAAAAAATAAATGAATAAAAAATGAACAAAAAAAAGTTTTGCTTAGTGCAGCTTTAATGTACTTTAATGACTGGGGCTATGTATAAATTACACTTAAATTTGATCCAAGATCTGATCTTTTCCTTTCCACATTTTTTTCTTAATACACTGATGCACTGTGTATTGCTGTGCTGTAAACCATGGTGCATTTCATGTTCAAGGAATGAACCTAATTCCAAATCCCAGTTTCCATAATGGACAGAGTTTATCAGCTGTACAGAGTCCGGGAAAGACACATCTCGTCAAACTGCGTGCAGTGTGTATGCCCTCGGCGTTAGAGATTAAGCTGCATTAACACATTGTTCCTATTGTGTCCGTGGTACATGGTCTGATTACTTAAAGTGGAATGCTAGTTTCTTTTCAGTCTTTCACAAAGAAAAGTCTCTGAATGTAAAGCGTCTTCTTTCCTCGAGCAGGCGGCATTTCCCTCAAGCATACTGTGATTACAAGTTCTATTTTCCCTCAGCATTCTCTCGCTTTCTCTGTTCGAGTTAAGGAGAGATCACACAAGTCACTGTGAAAATTTTCCAGGGATAAATATCCCAGGGCTGCAACAACCACCACCTTTTCAACCCCCCCCAATCTGCAATTTACATTGGCCATCACAGCATGTTGAAACGAGAAGGATGAAAAATGAAATAAATGAATGTCGCTTGCTTCCACGAGCCATGCATCCCCAAAGCGATTCTGTTATCAAGATCCATGTCACGTTCATGCTGTTTGCAACGCTGGAATCTAATGCGGCTCACAGGTCCCAGGCCTGGTGATAAAAACATGTCAAGCTGAGGGTAGAACGAGTGCAATGTGGACAATACGAAAGAACAGTGAAATGCAAAGAAAGAGCCAAGTGGAACAAGCATGTGTTCCTCCCCTCCCTCAATATACACCTTCAACACAATGAACTTGACGAGGAAGAAAATGGCACCTCTTCAACTGAATGGCATCTGAGAAGAAAGTTTGGGAGCAGTTATAGGTTAGTATCACTTTAAAGGTTAAGCCGATATTTTAGGGGCCTATAAGGGATAATTCCACTTTACTGCAACTCAGGTCTTATTTTCATAGTTTTCGCCAATGTGCTGTCTACTGTGTGTGTGTGTGTGTATGAATGCACTTACATGGTTACATGGATTTTTGCTTATGAGAGCATTTGTTTGTGTGAATCAGCTGAAGGCTGGTGAATCCACGGCTGATTTGGTGCGAGGAGATTTTGGCTTAGCATTAAAAGAAGACACAAAGAGATGGATAAATTGACTCCATGCTGTGTGTCAACCTGCCATTCTGTTTCTGAGACAACAGAGGACATGAAAAACAAGGTAAGTGAGAAGAAAAGGGGAAAAGCAGAGATTAGATAAAATCAGATGAAAATAATCAATACAGTAAGTTTCAAGAAAGAGTTTAAAGTCAATGGTGAGTCCTAAAGAGGTTAGCGTAGATGCTGCTGTAGCATCATTTATGTTAGAACTGAAGAGCATTTCTTCCTTGAAAAGACAGCAAAGAACGGCACTGAAAACGAATGACTGAAAGTAGAACTAAGTTGAGTGGACTGTGTATACTGAACAGTGGATGCGGTCTTTGTGCAGAACTGTCAAATCAATGTTTTGCTTCTTCCTGTTGCTTTGCATGATTTGTGCATGCTGATTTTGCTGCCTTTGTTGTCATTCTGCATCTTGCTGTCTTATGTTTGTGTTTCATAACCTGTCACTTCGTTGGTTTTAGAAAATCTTGCCAAAGGACTGCAGTTGAAATTATCCATCTGGTTAACATTGGCACAAAATGCTGATACATGTTTGTTGTCCCTGTAACGAAATGAAACAGAAGTAAAGTGAAAGCGTCCAGATCTGTATATACCAGCAGGTATATTTATTTTTCCATATTTTATTTTAGTAAATGATTTTTACTTGGAAATAGCTTCACTTGTCTTGGCAGAGACTTTTAGTACATGTTAGTGGGATTTAAGGACACAAGGAGTGTCTTCGCAAAATGGGCCATTGTGTCATTTAGAGGTGATAGCTGGTTTCAATTCTTATAGCTAAAATAGTGAACTTCATCTAATTTTTCCTTAGTATTGAAGTGAGAGGGGAAAGCAACCTAAGCTAAACACCGCAGAGAAGAGTGTGTCTGTTATCTGTAAGAAATTATGGCAGAGAGAAGGCAAACAAAATAAGTGTGAGCCCCCCTGCCCCCAACTTGTTCTGCAACATCTCTTCCCTCCAACCAAACTCATCACACTAAGGGGAGACTTCCATAAATGTTTAATGACATTGGGTACAACCGACGCTTTGAAAATGTGCTGCTCTTTTAATTTCCTTTCCTTTCGTTTTTTTCTTCGTTAGCCCACCCTATGCTTATGTCTCAGAGCGTGTCCTGGAGGGAGCCGCGTCAATTGTGCAGTTGTGATATTGTGCTTTCACTAATGTGCCAATGCTAATTGAGCAAATGATAGTTCTTCTTTCCCCTGCTCTAGTCAAGCCTTTTCGTGGATTTTATGTGTTTCTCTTCATCACATGTTCATATCATGTCAGTTACAACGGTTTGTCCAGCTGTGTTTTGTGCTATTTAGTTGCATTTGTGCGGCTCGTTGATTGAGCCAAGAAAAAGATAGATAATAAACATTGTTGTTGGCCAGCTTTTACTTCAGTCAGGGAAAGGGAGACAGGATGGAGAGTCTAAGAGAGGCAGGGAGACATAATTAATCCTCACAGCAGAGAAAATAAGACAATAATAAAGATGGAAAGAGAGAGCAAGGGAATGAGAATCAACAAACGAACCAGAGGAAACAACTCCCCACTAAACTGAGGTGACCGATGGGTAATCATGAAACCTGTACCAGTGTGTGTGAGACGCATCCGTGTGATAACAGGACGTGTTCTGCCTGCAGTGGACAGTTCTCGTGTGTTTGCTTGCCTGCCAGAGTCTCTCATTTGATATGGAGACCTGCATCCCAAAAGATCAAGAGGTCGACTCCGTTCAGGTGCAACCCAACATGTTTAACCTCACGTCCCCTTTGGCCTCTCAACACAGGGCAGGTCATAGTGTGTGTGTGTGTGTGTGTGTGTGTGTGTGTGTGTGTGTGTGTGTGTGTGTGTGTGTGTGTGTGTGAGAATTGGTTGGACTGATGGTGAAACCAGGAGGAGGAGGAGGGGTGACTTTAATCCTCAACTTTCTACCCTCAAGGTAAGACTGAGAGGATGAAAGGAGAATTTAGCCAGGCCCCTGTGTGTTGTGTGTGTGTGTGTGTGTGTGTGTGTGTTTAGGGCGCTCACATCTGCGCAAGTCTTGGGCTTGGCCATAGAGAATGAATGGGTTTAGTGCCACGGCCGGACAGAAAAATCAATGCTTCATATGAGGAGGCTGCGGGGGTTAGGCCTCTGTGTTCATGTCAACAAGGCTATTGGTTTTCTTAATACTCCAAAGTTGGCGTTTCCCCGCTTCGGGAGGGCCGGTGAGGTGACTTGTGTGGTCAGAGCTTAACAAAGGGATCCTGCCTTCTAGCCTTTGCTGTACTCCTTGGCTGAGGGAAGCCAAGCCAGGATTAATTACCAACTGTGCCGGCTGGATATTAGTTGTTGTTTTCTCCCATTGTCACATGGCACCACTGGACTGAGGCTATTGGAAGCAGCTTGTGTGCTACAGAGCAGTGGGCTAATGCTGTTAGATGGAGTAACACAGTTAGATGTAATAGTGGTGGGATGGTGTGTGGCAATCATGCTGCCCCTCAGTATGGCTTTCATGGAATAATCAATGACCACGATACTGCCACTATATGATTATTTAACAGGGCAGACAACCAATCATTTCACTGAACACATCAGTTCACATGTAAAATAACGGAAAAATGATTTTCTTGATAAATTGTTTGCTTTTTAAAACAACAGAAAATCGTGAAATATCCCTGTCATTGTCCCAGTCTGAGGTGACTTCTTCTCATGTGTTGATCCTCAGTTCATGAGATGTTATATTATAAACATAGTTGTCAGTAAATTTTCTGTCAAGTCAATTCATTGAACTAATCATTGCAGTTGTATTCATGGCCAGTGATGGAAAGTAGGTCTGATACTTAAAGTACATTTAGCTAATATTACTTCTGTACTTTTACTTAAGTAGCATTTTGAATGCAGGACGTTTACATGTAACAGTAATTAGTTACAGTACAGTAAACTGTTAATAACAATCAAATCTTTGCTACCCTCAACTACTTCTCTAAGTTCTTTTTCACCTAAGCCCTTTACTATATTACTGCAAACACACTGCAAAACACACATACACAGAGAAACCAGTCGTTAGCGACACCGTGCTATAGACAGCAAACCTATAGGGAGGGGTCTGAGGGTCGACAAAGGCAGGGCCGACCCAGCCGTTGAGCATTGCTCACCCAGAGCAATCGGATGAAAACGCAGTGCAGATGTAATTTGTTTTCAATGGCTGTTTCAAAAGAATAATTGTGGTGACACTGGCTGGTCGATAATATGGATTTTTGTTTTTGAGTGCAGTGTGTGTGTGGTGCTAAGAGAGGGCAGGAAATACAATGCTGCAGACCCAAATACAATAAAAATGGATTGTGTGTGTGTGTGTGTGTGTGTGTGTGTGTGTGTGTGTGTGTGTGTGTGTGTGTGTGTGTGTGTGTGTGTGTTTTTGTAGGGGTATTTGCAGGTCTGGTAACCATCACTGGGCCCCGGACATCATTGGAAGGATTACTAAATGTGTCCTATGGGCTAGCTATAGGCCGGCACTCTCTCTCTCTCTCTGTCTCAGTTTGCCTTTCTTTCCTTCTTGTCTTTCAGGGAAAAAACACTGACTTGCCTTCAATAAACTCACTTAAGATGAAACACAGCTCAGGGACAGAAGAAGCCTGGGTAAAACTGTGAACATAAACCTGGTAGGACATAGTGTGTGCATGAGAGGGAAAATACCACACACAAACATCTTCATTAATTTAAATTTCACTGCCTTTTTCAGGATGCTCTCACCACCAGGATTTACGGGTCCAAAAATGCCCCTGAATGAGAAAAGACACCCCCAAACACACCGTAGGCCATTGCTTACAGATTACATTAAAGTGCATTTTATGTTTACAACAAATACTGTATATACAAGAAATGATGATTTTTAGTTTAGTTTTTCTTTCCTCCTCTCCATTCCTTCTTTATACTGTAACTCCACAGAATGGATTGCATCAGCGCACTGAAGCTGTTTCAGAGAGCACTGCAGTCAGAATGTACATGTATATCAATGCATTCAAACATACTCACATAAATGCCAATTACATATATTATTTCAAAGTATGTTTTTATTGACTGGAACTTTATTTATGTTGCTATAATGAAGTCAGGACGTTCTGTGTACATGCCTTTGAGTATGTGATGTGCACTGCCAACCATTATTATACTTCCTAAACACATTATAAAATGTGTCTTTCCTCCATGAGATTGCCCATTTGACTGGCTCTCATAATAATACTTTCTTTCCTCTGGTTAGTTAGTGCACTTTCTAACTTCTGAATGGGCTAATTTGTCGCTCGTCCCCTCTACTTTCCCTTTGTCCTTCTCCTCCTTCCCTGATCTCCTCCTCAGGCTCATTTCGATATGGTCTTTCTGTTGCCAGATAATGGGCACTTTGACCATTTGCCAAATCAGACACTGTTTTGCTGGGCGATGGAGTTGAGGCAATTCTAATTCGTCACAGGAGGGGTGTGAGTGTGTGTGTGTGTGTGTGTGCGTGCGTGCGTGTGTCGTGGACATGACTGGGTTCATTGAAGGGGTGGGATTGTGTGACATTAAATGAGTGAAGGTAGAGTCAGACAACACACTAGGGCCAGGTGGAGAGGGACATACTGTAAAAGGACATTATTCCTCTGTAGTCCAAGCCCTCTCTGACTCCCCCCCCCACCCCCACCTCTGTCTTTCTACACTATTCCCCTGCTGCGGGTGGTCACCAGAGACCAGACTGGGGCTGATTTATTCTCCCTCTCTCCTGTCTCCTGCCTGACTGCCTCTGCAATGGAGAAATTTCCTTTCTCCCTCTGTCTCTCTCTCCACAGCAGTAGCAGTGGTACTAAGGCAGGGGAAGCAGGAGGATGAGGATAGGAGGGCTAACATTAGAATGTCTCCCTAATACACTGTCCCATTCTGTCTACTCCCACTTTCCCACCTCTCGAGTTGCCTCTTGCCAACTATGTCTTCCTCAACGGCCATCTGTATGCAGTGGATATGCGAACACATCTAAAGCCGGACAGAGAAATATTTTTATGTAAAGTAAATCTGCAGCGCTATTGACACTACAATAACTTTAACAAGAACACTTTCTCTGATGAGATTGTGGAATATATTTTGTAATTAATTACTTTCAGTGGTGCGATCATTTCCCAATCACTGGGATACTGAAGCACTGACTACATTTATGCTCAGCACACATTTTATTTGATGCTATTTGTAAACTAAAATTTCAGTAATCTTTTCTGGTTTGATTTACCTGACCTGAACCCACAAAAAGTGTTTGTCACTCACCTTCTTGATGAAGGCTTTATGTTTGAAGCCGATGTACAGTGCTTCTGTACCAGCTATGAAACGTTTGAAAAATGTATAAAACATTTCCCACTGCATACAAAGTGGTACATTCTCAGGGTGGGAAAAATGGATTCACAGAAGAATCACAATTCTTATTCTTCTTCAGATTCTGAATGTTGAAGAACTTAAAAAAAGTTGTCGGATGTTGATCTCCTGTTGCTTTCACAATTTTACACAGACCCAAAATCCATAGCAGATTATGTGGGATCTGACCCAGAGGCAGGGTGGAATACAAAGAATGAGTTGAGTTGGTTTGAGTGTTGAATTTTCAGGGGGACAGGGCTGACTGTGTCTGACAAAAGTGTGGCTATGCCAAATTAGAAATACCTCTTCTTCAGCCACAGGATCGGTAGATTTCCTGAGGCTCATTCAGCGAGCAAAAAACAGGGTGAGCATGAGCTTGAGCGGCATGGTGACACTCGTTACACCAGCCAGTGTTGGGCTAATTGCCAGTGGGATGAAATAATTCTACAGATGCTGACAGGTGAGAGGGTGCTCAGCCATGACCGGCAAAATATTTCTCCAGTGGCCAGTATGTGAGGGGGATTGAAGTGGGCTTCTATTCAAATATGCAAACACATTATGCAAATCCACGCAGGCCAGCACGCAAACATGTGCACACGCCAACTTGCTTTAGGGCACACACATCCATACATGCATTTCAGTATGTATGATGTAATATAAAAAGACAGTTCCAACACTACATAGCTGACGACGGATGATTAAGCCCAGAAACCAACGACCTGTCTGTGATATGTTGAATCATGCCCTTCACGCACCTCTTTGCCCACCTCTTCGCTCTGCTGGCCCTCGTCCTCGGACTTCTCACAAGTAAGACACCGGCACACACACATTATTGATTTTCATTTAGATAACTTAACGTTCACAGACAATTCACAGCCCCTCCATCACGGACACCCAGCCCCAGCTTAGATGTACGAGCTCGCCTCACCGTAATCTGCCACCATATCTCTTCTCTCATGCTCTCTTTCTCTCTCTGTTTTTTCAGATTCATTTTTCCTAAACTTAACCAATTCCAAATAAGCGGAATATAAATGGAGAGCAGGTGCTGCATCGATCAATCAGACTTCACACAAATGCACACACACAAGCAGCGCAAATACATTTCCCACCAGCAGTTTTCCTTTTCCGCCGCCTACATCCCATTACCTCCGGGTAGTTGGCCAGTCAAACAAGAATAAAAATGGCACCCCAAACATCATATGTTAGGGCCGATTTGTCGAGCGGGAAGCCTGACAATTCCCAGAGACTTACAGAGCCCACGCTGGTGCTGGAAATCAGGCCTGTTATGGCGGCCACACGTCTATAAAGATTGTTCATTTGGTGGAAAACAGCTATCTGGGCAGGGACAAGGAGAGTGATGCAGAGAGTGTTGTAAATACACAGTGAGATATATGGGCCTGGCTGACCTAGACTGGGACTGTACGGCTGTGGGCATGAATCCAGTGAAACAGTCTCAGTGAATGGTCTTTATGGGGTATGGAGTGGTTTTTCTTGTTAAACAGAAGTGCAACTTGCCATGAACAAACATTATTTCAGTAAGCAAATAAAAGCAGTCAGGACTACAGAAAGTGAAACCAAATGAATATTAATCTACAAACAGCTACACTGAAAAAAATTTGGAGTGACATTTACTCAAAAAAAGCTAGGCAAGTTTTTCCACACAGAAATCCCTTGTAATTTTTACTCAGGATAATTCTAAGTAGCATTTACTTCCTAAAAACACCTTTTCTTTACAAAAAATACTCAAGTAAATCTCACAAGCGGTACACACCTATTGGAAGTAAATTTTACTCAATTACCATTGCATTTTAATTGCAAAATCCAATTAAATATTTCTGGTGGTTCTTACTCTTATTTAACTAAGATTTTCATTGTTTAATTCTATGAAATGATTAAGTAATATTTACTTGAATTAAATTTAATTTATGACTTCACATTACCACAATAAATTTGTTGCCATTTCTGTGAAGTGAATAAATAAACATTTTGAATTTTTCAAATGGACATTTTATTTTCCCATTTGCATATGTATGTCTACATAACATAACCTTCCTTTGGTGTACATGAACAAGGATTGAAACACACACCTCACACACACCTCTGTCTCATTACAGACACCCACTCACGCACGCATGTGCATGCACGCACACACACACTCCTGTCCACAAACAATAGGGCTGAGAAACAGTGAACATCTTTTAAAATCTAATAAACACAGCCTTTATATTGCAGGTGAGGAATCCCACATACTAAATGGAGAATTAGTGTGAATATCCTCTTTAAAAAAAAACATGACCTGCTGCTGACACTTTCTTCCAAATGTTCACAGATTTCTAAAAATCGGGGAAGAAGTGTCCGTCACAGAATAATAGTTTTTTACACTTTCAGAAACGACACACACATGCATGCACACACACTGTGGCAATTTCACATATGTAGGGTATTCCTTTCTTTTAAACCTCAGAACAATGAAGAGGTGTCACTGCAACAACAGCAACTTAATCAACTGTGTACTAACACTGGATCGCTGTGATCACAGAAGGAAATGTGAGAAGAACAAGAACTAAAAACCTTTCCTTTCCACATGGATTCAAAACACTGCACCACTGTACACACTCATGCTAGTAATTTCCTGTGGAGAGCCTGGACTTTTGAAGACATTTTGAGAGCATCAAGCTCAAGAAGCATTTTCTGAAATACCTCAAATGTGTATTTGAGTTTCAGTGGGTAACTCAGATTGACTGCATAAATGACACCCATGAGGAGCAGGCAAGCATTTGCCACACTCCTGCAGTCCTCCAACACCTCTTTCCCCTCTATGACTACAGACACGTAGCTGGGGTCTTGGCGTTCCTGTTCCAGGTTCTGACGGATGACGATGATTTTCATCAAGTGTTGACTGCAGTCCTCCTTCACTGCCTCTTGGCTGACATCCTGTGAAAACATGTACAACTAGAATTAGAAATCAATGGCTGAGTCTAGATTTCAAACAGTTTATGAAAGGAAGGTTGAATAACATGGCCCAACAATGGCCCCCTCTTCTCCGATTCAAACCTGCATATCTTACACACCCATCTCATGTTGTTGCACCTGAAAAATACAAATTCAAAACATAAAAACTTAACCTGTGTTCTCTGTTCCTAATCATTACGAATTTGATCTTACCTTATCTCAGCTGTGGACTGGAAGTTGCCAAGTGATGAGCAAATGACCTTCTAGGTTCTGTAAAAGGGAAAAAAGTGTTATCTATGAACTTTTTAAATACATTTCTATTAACACAGCCACAGTCGACCCAGACAGACAGACAGACAGACACAGACAACACGTTTGTACTTCTATCTCCATGGGGACTCTCATTGACAAAATGCATTACCTAGCTCCTTACCCTAAACCTAACCAAAACCCAATTCAAACATAAACTCGAAAACCAAGTCTTGATCCTCACAAAGAGACAGTTAGTCCCCACTAGTATAGTAAAACTCAGAATTTTGTCCCCATGTGGATGGAAAAACACGCACACACACAGGCGGTCCTGGCTAGTTTTGTGCCCTGGGTGAACCACCCATGGTACAAGGATGTACCATATTACTCTTGTATAATAAAAAAATGTCTAGGGCCTGTTAGAAAAGTGCAATACATAATCGTGTTCTTCACAATTTCCTGTTTATTTTCTGTATATTTGAACAAATGACTGACAACCTGCAAGAATAAAGCTCCAATCCTCTTATACAGAGATACTCTTTAAGAGATAGCTTTAGTGGTGGCTCGCATGGTAGCTTTTTTTTATGTTATTTTATTATTAAATACAAAAGTTAACAAGAATAGATAAATATGGTAACAAAGCCAATACATCTTTTTCAAATCTGCTATGTAACATACAGTGAATAATTTTAGTGAAGGGAGAAGTATTAATTAAGGGTTCATCAAAGGTGTTTCCTACTACTGTCAAACCTGGCAACGCAGCCCGCTAACAGCATTGTTTACAACACTGTCACACTTGACTGCAGTGCAGCTTGCAGCCAGGGTTACAGTGTGAGATGCCTCACTGTGATCGAACTACAAATACAACTTGAAGAAAGGACATGCATGCCAGCTTCTGCTTGTCCCAGTATGAAGGTAAACATGGAAAAAAGAAAACAATCAAGGCACCGAGGATGGTTGTAATCAAGATTGTCTGGCCGGCCAGCTTCATCTTTTTCGTCACGTTTTTACTCGTCCGTTTATAATGAACAGAGATTTTAGTGTTTTAGTTGACAAAATTAACACTGCTCACAACCTCTGCAGTTGTGAGTTGATCCCCCTCCTGTCTCACACAACCTGTATACACGACTCTCGGCAGCAACATACACACACGCGCGCGGACGCGATATTCCTCTCAAATGCGGGTATCCGGTTTTGCACTTGTTTTCATCCAAACTTTGCAAACATGGACGGGAGTTGCAGAAGACTATGGGGCGACACAGACACATTAAACTTACAAACAAGGTTGGGGCAGAGGACTAGTTGACCAGTGGGATCGAACGGGCGGGCTGCGGCTCGCGCTCGAGTTTTGTAGGCACGTCCAGTTTGAACCCAACTTTGAATTTGACCAGCGAAAGTGGGGGTTGGGTGGGTCTAGGTCATACCAGACAGCATAATTAGGCTACATTCGCTCAGCGTTAAAGTTATATCTGTTAAACGTTTATCATACCATGCAAGCCAGCCATTCCACCCAGCAACACATCCAACTTTGATAAAACCACAGCTTCCAGGCAAAAACGACAAGTGCGCTAGCTAGCTAACATTAGCAGAAGGACCACAACGAAAAACGAGCCGCACCGGCTTACACAAAAATAACACATAAAACGGACCTTACAAAGTTTGTGTGCTTGTTAGGTTTTGTCGAGACTTACCTTCGCGGTTCCATGCCGACTAAATCCCACTGCTGGTCCACAGTCTCAGGTGTTCACATGTGCGAGGGAAGAAGCACTACACAGCACAGCCTGCAACGAACGGCCTCTGACGTCATACACCGAGTGCAAAGGAGGTTGCCAGGTTCACTGATATCACCCAAGTACATTTTACTTGCACATTTCAACTAATAAAGTTAATAGAGTCGTTTAGTGAATAGTACTTGAAATAAAGAGTAAAATTTATATGCAAAATCGAGGATACATTCTGACAAACAAACACCAAGTAACAAACCATATGAAAACCGACATTTTAAAGTAAAAGCACTCAAATGTTATTTGTTTGTAGAATTATATACATAATTGAAGTAATAATTACAGGGACAAAAAATCATTTTTTTCAGTGTAGAAATGAAAGCATTAGGGAGTGAGTATGCTTATTTGCTTCCTTTTCGAGAGTTACGTGAAAAGATTGATACAAGTTTTATTTCGGGGGGAGCCAAGCTAGTGGTTATCACCATGGGGATAGGGGTCATGTCCCCTCAAAATATGAGATATGGAAATTTGCCCCCCCCCATATTCGTAATTTATGTGACACCGCAAAAGAGGAGAAAGAAACAGGATTTGTTCTCTTCGATATTTAGAGTTAAATGACTCAAAGACGCACTGGATTTGTATCATTCACAGAAAACCGCTGCATCCTGTTTGAGTTCATGGCAGCAGCAGCAGCAGCAGGAGTGAACACAGCAACTGTAAGCATGGTGTCAAAGCTTTAGTTCCCTGCTATAGGTCCTGTGGGCTGCTACCGCTTCACCCCTGAGGTTTTTTAGCTAAGTCCTGAATATTTATGGTCCTCAGAACTGGCATTTTTATGCCACAGAGAATCAGAGGAAGCCGGTGGTGGACATGACACAATCCTTAGTACAGGCTGGGGATGTAGCGATTATAATTTCAGTGAAGTTGTTTCTACAGTGTGCAGAGTTGTCTCCAGTGCTTTACTCCACCTTTCAGGACAGAGATTTGTCCATAATGAAAACTGCTGAGAGCATTACACCTCATTTTGCATGGCTTTAGTCAGCAGAGGTGCACACACTCCTCCAACATCATAAACATTCATGTATTTTGCATCTTTTACTTTTCTGTAGTATCATATCTGTAACATGAGCTACTGAAATGTCCATCAAAATATAACTATACAGACTATCACTGTGACTCAGGCAGGTGTGAAACATGTTAGATGAGTTAGATGTTAGATGACACACGTAGCACAGCAGCCGTAGCTTTGGTCAGGATCTGAGGGGAATTAATGTTCTGTGTTCTGCTGCACATCTACACAGGTCAGCTGTTCCACACAGATTCCAGGTTTATACAGACAACAGCCCATAATAGAGCAGAATTTATGGATGACTGCTGTGCTCCATCAAATCTGTCAGGACATTTTTATTTTAAGTAGCTAAAAGTCCACAATAAGCCTACCAAACCATACCCATTTCACTCCCCTAATGCCTGACTGAAGGTTTCACCCTTTGATCCAAGAGACAATTAGCTGAGCTTAGCACAAGAAGTGGAAGCAGAGGGAAACAGGTCGCTTGGGCTTTGTCTAAAATCTAAAAACATGCTCACTAGCACCTCTGAAGTTCACTAATTAATATGCTGTATATTGTTTGTTTGATCTGCACTCAAACTGAAAGGTTAAAAACAATTCTATGTTAATGAGTACAGCTGATTGCACAGGCTATGTAATCACTTTCATTACCTGTCTAACCTTGACCCAGTGTGTATTTCTATGCTTCGCCTGTATTTTCTTCTGCTTTGAATGTGTCATTTTGGGATTGTGTATTTGTCTCTTAGTGCTTCCACAGTGTGGGTTAGTCAGGCCCTGTGTACACCTAGCATTAACACACATCTTGAATGATCCGACCACAAATGAACATCTCTACGTACCGGTGTGAATGAGACATACTCAACTGATGTCCTCTGTGTAAGCCTATGTACATACTCAGTGTCAGTGTACTCAATGTCAGTGGTGCCATATATAAGTGTGAAACAAGGAGAAGAAGCCAGTAAAAACAGGCTAAATGGATTCTTGTGAATGGAGTACACATAAAACACGCTGTTGCAGACTAAGCACAGGAAGTCGATTGCTGCCTCCCAATGGTTAAAAACAACAACGCATTTGATCTTTGCAAACTAACAGATGTATGTGTCTATTTGCATATAGAGTGGGGACGTTGATCACAATTGCTCATTCGAGACGCATGTGGAGATGCATTCTGATGCCAGGTGTGAACTGACATACTTAAAGCTGTCTGCTTGTGATCGGCTTACCCAAAACACGTGTTAACGCCAGGTGTAAACACGGCCATACACACGCTTTGTAGACATCGACTCGAGGTCTGAAGCTGCTGAGGGTGATTTCATTATGTCATATTTATATTTCCAAAAAAAAAAAAAAAATTAAAAATGAACTACTCCTTTAACCTGAAATATGTACCCATTTTGACAGCAGTAAAACACCCTAAATGTCATTATTTTAGCCTGAAATTTCATGACTGCCACAAAGTTTTGTACATTGAAGCTGTTTCGGGTAAAATTTGACCAAATCTACTGAAATAGAGTTTAGATCCACCAGCGAGGATCGAAAATGGTGTTTTGAGGGAATCCCTAATTCCTGTGTATATCTCTATGGGACTGTAGTGGCAGTAGTGAGCTGAGGGGGGACCCTGTCACTGTCACCAGAACCGCCTGCGTTCCCACCACATTTCCACATTTTCCTCCCACTGCTACAAATGGCAAATACTTTTCTCTTTTGTTTGTGAATTGTTCAATTTTAGTTCACATTGAATTAACAGTTGATAGTTATAATTAGATAATATGATATGGCGTTTTAGATGACTAGGTTTCATATCAGCGTTTTGAAGTGTTTTCATGACTACATTTCAATATAAAGCCAATGCTAACCACATTCTCAAATATTTCGTTTGAAAGGCCTGAAAATTTCACTTTTAAGTGTCAAACTTTCACCAGCAGTAGGCTTAAGAGGCATTAGTCTTTAGTGGCAGATACATCAGAGCAGGATTGCAGCCTCCTGTCAGCCTGCAGGAGGTGAATGTTTGATATTAAAACAATAGGTTTGGGGTGTCACTTTAAAGTTGCTGCACTATGTCTAGATTTTCCCTCACAACATGAAGAGGATGATGTTACAAATAAACTCCACTTTCAACACTTTGCAGCTGCTTTATGTACCCAGTAAACCAGGAGATGACTCCCGGCTCTCTCTGAGAGGCCACCTATAATTCTTCACCAGGGTGCCATAATGAGGGCCACTCGTCTTGACCTATGTCGCCGGGAGGCTGTCCCCAGTGCTGGAAACTTTCTGTGGAAATCCTTCCTTATGATGATCCCAGTGACCCCACTGGCCTGAGACTGATCCTGAAGAGGGTTTCTGGTCCTGTCCCATGTACCAGTCCACCTTAGCAGGCCACTTACAAGAGAGCAGCCAGTGAGATGGGCAGCAAAGATCTTCCATCCATCCAAACACTAATCCAGTGACTATTTCTGTTCTTCTTGCTACAGAGACGAGGAGCTGGAGAGGCCTGAGATTGAGCCGAGAGAGGGCGTCTGGTCCTCCTCCCATGTGCCTTCATGCATTAGGACAGAGCCAGTCCAAAGCTAAGAGATGGCCCATGCAGACACAAGACAAAACCAGCACATCAAACTGGGATCACTGGATCCATCTATTCAGGATTCTATTCTAGATCCTGTTCCCGATAATAACAAGAAAACCAAGGAGCAGCTAAGGGAGAGGAGCCGGTGAGATGGACGATGAAGAGTTTGGAAATTGATCCAAACGCTCTTCCAGTGACTTCCTGTTTTTGTTGTTGCTCCACAGACAAAGAGCTGGAGAGCGTGGATTAACTGCACCCACAGCCATCATGACACACTGGTATCAGAAGCAGTATAGCTGGCAGCTGTCAACCTCATTTTGACTTACATTTACACCATATTTGCACCAACCTTCATCAGTATGCCATGCACAACGTAAAGGGTCATGCTCACAAAGTCAAATACTGAGATCTGGGAATTCAGTGTCATTGCTATAATGAATTAAAAGGGGATGAGAAAGATGTCAGAAGAGCATACAGGTTTTAAACAAAACTTCTTTTGGCCCAACTTATTTTGGAGAGAATACGGAGGAGGGTGTAATTATTACTCAACCACTGTCAACATCCACCATAGGCTAGCTTCATGATTCAGCTTTTCTTGAACAATGAGGGACTTTTATCAACATTTTGGCGCACCCACTCTCAGTCTGATTCTGCCTTAATTCTGGGCTTGTTTAAAGCCTGACTGATTGTCTGACCACCAGTTATGACCCGTTGGATGTCACTGTAGTCATATCACAGTGTTCCTAGAGCTCAGCAGGGTGTTTGAGCATGCATATAAATACACAATGTACGTTTGCTCAGCTGCATCTATCAGAGCACACCCTGGTTTCCTGTTAGTTCACTTACTCATGTCTGTAAAGTCCCCTGCCCTTCCCAACTCCCCCTCCACTGAGCCTTTTTTCAGCCTGTGTCTTTCATCTTTCTTCCAGCTGTCCCCTGAGGTGAAGGACGCTTGCAGATGAAAGAATGAAAGAAGACGAGTCATACTGAGGACAGCTCCTGCTGAGCTCAGGCCACCACAATGCACACTGCCTGACCGGCCACTGCTTAGTAAGTTAGTACTGTCCGCACACACACACACACACACACACACACACACACACACACACACACACACACACACACACACACACACACACACACACACACACACACACACACACACACACTCTGCTCCATCCTGTCACCTCATGTTCTATCACCCCTCATTGCCATCATCTCCAGGGGATGTTAACTGAGTCAAACTGGCAGTGGAGGGAGACAGGGTGACAGAGAGGAACATCAAGGAAGTTGAGACACTGACTGAGACCAAGAGACATTGTGGGCAGAGGAAGTAGATGTGAGCTTGACATGACAAGCCCTGGCACTTTGACATGTATTAAAAGGTCGAGACTGGATACATCAAAACAGAGGAAACTGAGAAGGCAGAGGCGCAATAGAGATGACAGGAATAGGGGAGTCCTTCCAGGTGACAGCTCATGACAGACAGGTGAACTAAACGAACCCTCTTAGTGCAGACTGCTTAACTCCACCTGTCCTGCTGAGAGCTGTCCCTGTGATTGGAGGACAGATGAGTTGAGTGATTTGATTCAAAGAGAAACTAATTGTAACAGGATAGGGCATAAGGATTATAGGATGGTAAAGTCCTTTGTCATTTCTTTCTGTCTTTCTTTCTTTCTTTCTTTCTTTCTTTCTTTCTTTCTTTCTTTCTTTCTTTCTTTCTTTCTTTCTTTCTTAAGCAGGCTTCTGTTCTACTACTTTAATCCATGCTAAAGGTTTTCTGTCCACATCTCTGTTCAGAGGATGAGCATCTACAACTATGCTGATAGTAAAATTTGAACACAGACAATCATTTTCATCAGGGACATAGAAACAAAGACTTTTTAAGTTAAGTTTCATTAACAGGTAACATGAGTGAGTTATTGACATAAGTGGACAACTGCATCAGCAGTGCAGCCAATTTATTGATTTATTTGACTTTTAGGACCCTAGCAACTAATCTAGGGACTTTTTTTAAAGGATGAATGTACATTCACTCAATATATCTCTGTGTGCTCATCCTGCTCACTTTGGCTGTGACATTCTGGGTTTCCAGTCAGCTGGGGAGTGCAGGAGCATCTTCAGTTGACTCATAATCAGTCCATTGAAAGTTATGTTTTGGGGTGTTTTTTCACCCTGTGTTCTGGCTTCATCTTAAATGATAGTATAGATGAAGCTCAGTTCAGCTTTGACTTATGAAAAGTTTTTCAATCTTTCAATCTTTAATGTAAATTTTTGCTTAATGATGCCATACTCATGCATCCAATGAGAGCTCATAGGTGGGATTAAGATTGGGGGTGTCATCTTAATCCATGAAAAATAGAGATTTCTCTGTTACAGCTGCACTTTTTCATTTAGGTTTATTTTCATATAGTGTCATGGAAAATTTCGTGGTAATCCACTTTCACACATGAATGACTGTTGAACACATCCACTGAGAAAGTTAATCAACGTAAAGTGAAGGTGAAGTGAATTTACAAAACAAAAGCAGAGAATAATTCTTTGATTAAATGAAAGAAAATCATGTTACAATGTTACCACAACTCTGTCTTTGCAGGCTTTTCATGCCTTTCATAAAAGTGGCACTTTGTGGCATGTCCCAAACACAGCCTGGTGTCAGATACAGCGGTGCTGAGGACAACTCTGACTTAAGTGTTCAATCTCAGGGAATAGGAACCCGAATAGGCTTTTAGCTCCAATGTAATACAGTCTAAACAATGCGTTTGTGTGTGCGTTCATTGTGTGTGAGTGCAGTGTTCACTGTCAGTTCTTCCCTCACACACTGACTTCATATAAATACTCTGATGGGCTTTCACGCCCCTGTAGAGTGGCTGGTGTTAACATGCTTTAGCTGACAGTGTGTACTGATGTGTGTGTGCGTGTAGGAGAGAGAGAGAGAGAGAATGAAAGCATGTTGTGGTTGACAAGGATGTGCTGGGATGGAACTTACTGTATGTAGAAAGTGCTATTGCTTGTGAAAAAGTGGCATTAGATAAGAAAGGTTGTCTCACCCAATCATTGCTCACAATTGTCTTCTGCTGTATGTGCAGGCTAAATCTCTGTACACTGTTGCTTTAATGAGGAATCAACCTGCATTCAGGCCATAGACAGAGGAATTCATGACGTCACATGCAGGCAAAGCTCTGTTCCACTGGCTGCTGTTACTCACTGCAGTCTCTCATTCAACATTTCTATCATCAGTCTTTCTGAGAAAAAGACAAATCAGGATCCGCTATAGCTAAGTTAACAAAGTAAAACAACAATTACTTAGTAAGCACTGAAAACTGCAACTCTCATGAAAACATACAGGTGTGGCACCCCGGGTTCATGTGTCATCTTTAGTTTTAGTTTTGTCCATAAAATTAACCAAAGCTGGCTTCAGAAGTTTTTTCGAGGCGTGATCTCTGCTGTCTAAAACCTTTACAGCATTTAATCCTCTCTGTTTCAGTGTTACTACAGGCATGGTGAGTCTATGGACCCCAGCTGCCTTCTTTTTACTATTTTTCTCCACAAGAAGGTCAAAGGTCAGGATGTTTCAGCACCCCAGGAGCTGCAGGATATTACACTGAGTTGTACAAGGACTCATCAACTAATCATTACAGCTTCACTTCCAATTTGCTTAGTCCTCCTGTAAACTTGGCAACAATATGTCAGTGATGGGAAAAGAAGTAAAGCTCTGATAAACCCACTGTACTAAAACTGAGGTTAAAAAAACAAAAAGAAAGACACACAAAAAAAACAAAACAAACAAAAGAAAAACCAAATAGAGATGCTACTGATACTCTGTGTCTGTTTAAATTAGCCAATAGTTGGCCAACGTGTTCACCATTACAACTCTATTAGACCTGTTGCATTACCCTCAAAAAAAAGAAAAAAAGTATTATCTGCTAAATTTCCCTTATTTCTTCTGACAGTCATATGCTTTTCATGTGAAATCCACATAAACCTGTGGCTGCTGTTCACTGGAGTGATGCATCAAAGTAGCCGCCATGTTGGTGAGGCGCAACCATGCTTCCCAATGCCTGTAAACCTATCAGGGCTGGAGGTCTGTCCACATTTAAAATCATCACAATTCACTGAATTTTCATCCCAATCTCAAGCAGCAAGCAGTTTGATTTGTTAGTTTTTGAAACTTTCCAATCAGAATTTCGTTACCATCCATTCTGGCATTTCACGCTTGACATCCACAAAAACCACTAGCCTACTCTTTCACAGCTAGCGAGCAGGCAAGACCAAACACATGGGTGGGGCGTGCCTATTGTTTTGTTTCCGGTTTACGACTGGATCCTGTAGTTTTTCTAACGTTACTAGCAGTGGCCACAGCTTCTAAAAAACTACAAGTTCACTATGTCACAATGAGTGTTAAATGCACGCTACAAAAAAATGACGCCATTAAAATTGATTTGCATTAACGCGTTAATAACGCGGTATTTTTGACAGCACTAAATATAATACAATATAATTTTAGATGAATTTGCCCTCCTAAGTAAACATTTTTTTCTTACTATATGAAAAATGTCTGCCTTGATGTCACTTTGTTCATAATTTTGGAAATACATTTCAAAATAAATTCTAATTTACATTTTAAATCACACATTATATATTTTCTACTATTCCAAGCTGTCAGAACCTCAGAGCATGAGGATGGCAACAGAGATGCATCTCACAAGCCTGAATGCAGCATCTGAATTTGTGATATGCAAATATACAATATCTTCCTCTGAAATGTAGTGATGTAGAATAAAGTACAATAAAATAGAAATACTCAAGAGGAGGAGGACTTGCTCATAAATGTTCCCCAATATAGTAACCGAGTCAGTGTGTTTTTTTTTCACCTCTGACTTATATCCAAACAGCAGTTACATTTTCCATATCTTTAACTTCAGCTTTGTTTATTAGGCAGAGAGCTTACTGTCTTACAAGACAGAGCTTGAACTTGCCTGATCTGACATCTAAAATGTACTCTTTAACACTCAGCCAATCTAAATTCTCTCTGCTGTCTGAGCGGGACACATTCTGCGTTATTTAGCAGCACTACATTGTGATTTTAGCACTAAAATCTTTCCCACTGAAACTTTCTTGTTTCATTTTACGGCTGGTGAGGATCTCCAGTTGTTTCCACACAACGCTGGGATAATATATTTCTCCTACTCTGTGCCGAGCCTGCTGACATACACCCAGACAAAGAACTGGAGAGGGGGCAGAGTAGGCAGGCTAGGCTGTTAGCATTCCCAGCACGGCACAATTAAGAATGAGCGCTAACAGACACTCCCAGTTTAACCACATTACTCTTAAAAAATGTTACACAAACCAGAGACATCTCTGACAGCGCAACATTATCCCCCCAGTTACAATTAATTACCCACACGTCCTCCCCATGCATCCCATTTACATATCTTAACAAAGGCAGGGGGATCTGCCAGGAGGGGAAATACAGGTTAGTTAGGCATGCCAGGGAGCATACCGATGTGTCTGTATGCACGTGCGTGTGTGTGGAAGACTCATGCTGAGATGTGATTAAAAAAAGGATACAAATTAATGAAGATAAGCTGCTGATACCTGGCTGAGGCAGACTGCTATAGAAAACATAAACAAAAGTTCAAATTTCTCTCCACTCTCATTACTTCCCTCTTGTCAATATCATGTTGATCTGGCTTCATTTTTTCTTCTTTGCCGATGTTGTATCTCGCTTTGCATCATGTTTGTATATGCACTCGTGCATGCTGCAGTGTGCCTTTTTGCAAATATGTGGAGACATTTGAGTGCTGCTGCAGACAAACTTTGTGTGTGTTTTCCTTTTTCTTCTCTTTCTTCTCCATTATTTTTACCTCTTGTTCCCTTCTGTCTCTCATTTATAATGGGGGAGAGGGAGGCTGGAGATAAAAGAGGCGAGTAGGGAGACAGAGTGAGCGGTCACACTCTGTGATGCTATCTACTACCCACAACGCATTGCAAGTGGACGCCTGACATGTTCTATACATCTTTCCACTCTGGCGCTCATTAAACAAATGCCCGTTGATATATAGCTCTCAAGAAATGAATTTTTACCTCTGTGGGCTGGGGACCTGCTCCCTCTCTCAGTCCTTGCCTTCTCTGTGATCTCTTGGGCCCATGGAAAATCACACACTCAAACACACACTCACTCACAGAGTGTGCATGCACAGACACACACGATATCCAAAAACAGAGATAACAAATGTGGCCATGAACACACTCACCATGTACACACTTGCTATTTTGTCCCATAGGGCAACTGGGGCTGTGTTTGCTGATATGACCAGTTACTTATAGGAGACTGAGCTGGTTGCATGCACTGTTAAACAATGAAGCAAATATGATTACTCTGATATAAAAGTATATATAATGACACACACTGCAACCCATTTGCTACAACCAAAGCCTTCATCACTGGAAGCCGGCATGTACTGCTTTCCCATAATGTTGATAAGGAACACATAGATTTCAAAAAGATTCATTTATTATCCTTGCTATCGCCTGTACTTTTATGCCTGCTACAGATGTGTTGCAGGCTGAACTCGGTGAAACTCAGTTTTCCTACCTTTTTCTATGCGGGAGTGGGGTTTACAGGCCTTTTTAGACTGGCATAAATCATCATGACCTGGATCTATGGCATACATCACAGAGCGTAATGCTAGCTCTATGAAGATAAGCTCTTTTAAAGGAAACAAAATATAGTTTAGAATGTTATTTTGTGAAATCTAATTAATTTTTGCTGTGTTTGGTAACTTATTCCTTAAAAAAGGTCTTGCAATTTACTCAGATTTTGCTGATGTATATATATTTTAACTTTTTTTTTTTTTTTTTTTTTTTAAGAAAATAAGGATTTTAGGACTCCATTACAGACAGAAACGTCTCTATAAGACTAGACGATTTGCACATTAAACTGCCTAAGAGTACTGCATATTAAGTAGCTAAAAAGATCTCTAACCCCATATCATCATCCAATAACATGCAGCACCCTGAAATGGTACATTCTGCATAAAAGTGTAATCAGTACTTTTACTTTTATACTTGTACTTATTTGTTGTTTATGTAACAGTGTATTTTCACAGTGTTGTATTAAGGAAGTGAATGCTTCTTCGACCATCGGTGATCATTTGGTTAAAGTCTCAGAGATGTCAGTGAGATGTTGTACTAACCCCATCACTGATTCATCATCAGTCCTGGTCCTGGGGCTCCCTGCCCTGGATGTCAAGAGGTTTCCCTGCTCCAACACACCTTATTCAAATGACTGAGCATCTGGATCATCATTTCAATCAGTAAACACAAGGTGGACAATCAAAACAAAGAGAATGTTCGAATGCCCGATGGCACCTTTACATTCCATCTCCATTCACTCCAGCATGATCTGCTCTGAAGAATCTGTGGCGGAGCTGTCAATAAGTGAGGGCAATTTCTTGTTAGCAGCAATAATAAGAAATTAGTTTTATATTCACACTCTTCTCTCATTTGTCTGAAGGCAGATCATTACTCTCATGCTTCCCTATGGACTGAGTTTTATTAAATTATTGCCATTTTCACCCAGTCAGTCAGTATTCAAACCAGAACATGTGGATGGGAAATGGAGGCCAGTGCTTGATCTGCAACCTCCACACATCCGCGACAGAAAAGCCTACTGAAGATCACTTGTGGAAGTGAATGGGGGCATATCTATTTTGTGCCATGCAGCTTTATGTATTTCTAAATCTATTTAATCTCTTTAATTTTTACTATACAAATAGTATTTAGAATAATAAGGCATGTACACTACTTTATGTTTACATTACATAAACTTTACATTAGTGAAAAAATGACTCACTATCAAATATCAAAAGATTTGGGGAACACTGAGCTCAACGGTTTAAAGGAGAAATACAGTGTCTCTCAACTGTGTGTATTTCCCATAATTGTGGCTAATGTCACTCTATGGATCAGGCTCACGTTACACTTGCCAACTTTGTCATTCATTAAATAAACAATGAGATAGCTTTTTGACATTTTTTAAATGGTCATCTATGCCCCCAGAATATGTAATCCATTGATCTATTATTCATTTGTTTCTGTAGGCATTTGGTCAGGACGTGCTCTATGTCAAAGTGTAAATGTAAATGTGATATTTAACAAGTATGTCCAGTAAACATAAAGAGTTAAACGGCATCCAAAAGATTAGTTAGTGGGCATGCATGGCCTTGTTTGCCCTTGCATGCATTTGCTCAGTGACTGGCCGCTCTCATTACAGCTTGCTAATGCACTTGTAAAACAGTCAGCAGAAACGATAGATCACTGCATGTGGCAGAGACAAGGTGTGTGAGTGGGGGGAGGAGGAGGGAGGAGTGGGTGTGCATGGGATAAAAAGTATGAGGCTTTTCTGGGAGAGGGAGAGCGAAAGTGTGAGGGGAGAAAGAGGGATAGGGTGAGAGAGACAGGCTGAAGAAAGAAAGAGGGCATGTGAACGAAAGGGGGAGAGAGAGAGAGAGGAAGAGAGAGAGAGAGAGAGAGAGAGAGAGAGAGAGAGAGAGAGAGAGAGAGAGGTGGTATTGGGTGGAGGTGGATGCTGGTCAGTGGAGATGTCGGTGGCCCATTAATCTTGGCCTCTTCCTGCCTAGTTATTGTGTATTTCTTTTGGCCAGAGATTGATTGTAGCAGGGGAAGATGAATTTGCCCGTGGACCTTCTTTTCTCTCTCCCACTCTTTTGTTTTTTTTCTAACTCCTGATGCTCAGCCAAGGTGATAATGCTCTCTGTCTCTCTCCTTTCTGGTTCCCCTCTTATTTCTATGCCCCCCACAATCCTCTCTCCGCTGTTTTTTCCTTTAATTTATTTTAGATTACAATCATCATCTATTCCAGGTTGCAGAAAATGTGTTTGTGTGGCAGAAAGAAATGGAGATCAAGGATCTGGATGTCACTGCCTGAGGGCTGGAGCACAAGGATGGACATTGGCCCAGCTGGACCAAAACAATGAGGGAGGGCAACACCAAGCACACACACACACACACACACACACACACACACACACACACACACACACACACACACACACACACACACACACTCACGCACGCACACACAAACACACGCACACACACACACACACACACACACACACACACACACACACACACACACACACACACACACACACACACACACACACATTAAGTGTTTTTTATAGGTTTCATGTACAGTAGGTTGCTTGCAAGGCACACACATTTGTGAATTTCCCTTGGTTTTGAATCTATCTATCTATCTATCTATCTATCTATCTATCTATCTATCTATCTATCTATCTATCTATCTATCTATCTATCTATCTATCTATCTATCTACATTTATACACCACTTCTCTTTCACATACATTGTCTAAATTTTTCACACATTACCTAAGTTCATTTTGTCCATCATTGTTATCCGGTGCACACATAATTATACTAAGTGAAAAAAAATACTAAATTTTTCTTTATGCTCCATGGCTCCTTTCATTGCCACTCACACTCAACACACCATAATCCTCTCATGTTAACAATCCCATTAATTATCATACACTATTACCACTATTTTGAGGCAGTGATATTAATGTGAAATTACCATGGTGTGTTTGATCGTAAGCATGGCCTTAATGTGGCTTTTTATGGCCTAAACAGCCTTTGATACCTCTGTGCTACTGTGCACTCATGCATGTGTTAGTTGTAGTCCACTGCTGTATTGGTGCCAGATCTGCAGCAGTGTATTCCCTGGTCTGAATCCTACTTAACCCTTTGACTTTAGCACGGCCAGACATATGCTCCAGACCACAGGGACTTCCTCTGGCACACACACACTCTTGCACACACAGATCAGGAGGATCAGCCTTCCCTCAACTGCCTTCATATTCCCAAATTGGTGTTATTGTATAATCAGTGTGTAAGTGCATGGTAGGAACAGCAGAGTGTCGTGGTGTCGGGATTATCAGATATGCTGTATCACTCTCCTGCCAGGAAGAAAAAAGTGGATGGAGTTCTAGAAACATAAAACTAAAACTGAAGTGGCAAAAAACATTTTTACTGTGCATATTACTGATCACAGCTGTTCTCTGCGGTGCATTTCTGGGTGAGAAAAATGAAAGAAAACATCTTGAAGTTTAGAAAAAATGCACCACCAATGTCCCGCACTACCAGCAAATCATCAGAAACCAAGTCTGTTGTTTTAAATGTAGGGTAATGGAAACAGACTGCTGTAGTTTCTAGGACTATCACAAAAGTAAAATCTAAGTTGTACTAAGCATTAAATTGCATATATGCCATGTAAAAGTACCTCGATTTCAAGATCCCAGCTAAAACATTAATCAAAGAGGCAAAATTAATACATTAGCAAAAAAAAAAAAAAAGTGATTTGTGCATGAATGCAAAATAACACTGCCAGAGTAGGAGGCTCCATTCCCCAAATATTTTCTTGAGAAAAATAAAACAAAATAAGATGAAATAATAAAAAAAGCCACTAGACTCATTGATTCATAAATTCATGAAGTCACTGAACTCTACTAGAAGGATTAATACTGCTCTTCCAAAAAATAATTTCAGTCAGAGGCCTTCATGTCAAGAAATGTAACATTCATAACAAATGGTTATAGATTTGGTGGAAATATTCTGCTGTCTGAGGGAGTGTGTGCCTCTGTGAGTGCAAGACAACTGCGAGAGCTAATCCTCCTTAATAAACATATATGAAGGTAAATCATAGGTAAATCAGCAACACAGAATACCACATAAGGAGGAGTTTGATGTGGTGGAGTGAGCTCTGGCAACACACTGAGCATAATCTGCAAAGTAGCAGCAATACGTGACGGGTTACAATGTTCGCCTACACCTGCATGAATATGATTGGATGTTACGTGCCACACAGCTGTGAATTAGCCAGTCATTGTGAAGCTTTTTGCCAGCAAAACAAAACTTCAGTGCCCTGTCTGAACTAATGCTATGCTTCATTTTTGGTGTTTTGATGATGGTGGTGGAGATCTAATACACACTCAAAAAGGGCTCAGTTGGGTTGATATCTGATGAGAGTGAAGGCCAAAGCATCAAACCATCCAGTGACCTTTCATGCCCTGTCTGGAAGCATTGGCATGTGTTATTCTTTTCCACATACATATTCAGGTCTGTCCATTGAATACTTTTTAAAAAATGTAAAAAAAAAAAAAGGGGGGGGGGGGAATTGGATTTTAAAATACATGCAGGTACATTGAAAATCACTCAAGCCACTCATGAGTTTAATTGGCTAAGTTACAGTATGGAGGTCTGAATGCTGAAACTTTGTTCCTTCCTCAAATATGCACCCAACACATTCATACTTAAACACACACTGACACACCAACAAAACTTTGAAAGTCACATAAGCAGGGAGGAGGCACACACTTTTTACACCTCCCCATTTTTCCTCTCCTGACATTATTGTGTGTGTGTGTGTGTGTGTGTGTGTGTGTGTGTGTGTGTGTGTGTGTGTGAGGCGTTGACCTTTCTGCAACGTTGCCCCGTATTCACTGGTTGTCAGCACAGTCTCTGTCCCAGGCCATCCGTCTCTGCCACCAGTCAGTCCTCCAACCAATCCTCCACTGTCCCATTAACACACACACAAACAAACACACACACACACACACACACACACACACACACACACACACACACACACACACACACACACACACACACACAGTCATGCACATGCAGATTCTCCTATGTGCAGCACACATGTTCATGTGCATGCATGCAAACACACTCCATGCATACACACATATACTTACGTAAATACACGCACTCATGCAAATACACACATACTCGGACGCACACACACACACACACTAACATGCACTCTCACAGGCACACACATGCACAAAAGAAATCCTCCATTGTCCCATTAGCCCGAGATGAGGTGCTCTGCTCTGCTTTGCGCCACAGCTCAGCCAGGCTAGCCTGGGGGATCATTAAGGCCTTGCCGCACAAACACAAACACACACACACGCCCTCACACACACAAGGGCTGTGGTAACGGGCTGGAGGAGTCCAGGTGGCCTGTTGTTATTTATAACAAAAGGAAACAACACAGCAGAACCAGCTGACATCAGGCCCGCACGGACCTGGGACGAGGGTATGTGTGTGTGTGTGGGTGTGTGGATATATCTGAGCATTTTTTCTAGTCATTCCTCTGTGTGTGTGTGTGTGTGTGTGTGTGTGTGTGTGTGTGTGTGTGTGTGTGTGTGTGTATGTGGAAATGGAGAGAGAGATAGAGAGAGATCACTGAAGGACAGCTCAAAGTGTCTGTCCACCCCAAACCCCCACACCCCAGCCCCAGACAGTGGTCTACCAGGACTACTGGACCAGATGTTGGCTCCAGAGCAACAACAAGATTGATTGGTTTAATTGCCGGCACTTTGCTCTCTGGCGTCTGAATACCTAATGTCAACTTTTAAAGAATGTTTGCTCTCTGTGTGTCTCCCTTTTTTCCTGTGGCTGAAAAATGTGACACGTTTTCTGATCAGTGGGGTGTGTGTGTAGGTGTGTATGTACATTTCACCCTAACATCTGGTCAACATCTCCCTGTGAAAACGTGGAGTCAAGTCTTTCAGAGCTAACAGTTTATGTTGTGTCCTGTCAGCTTTGTCATTGCTACTTTTTAAACGCCCCCTCCCCTCCCTTTTTCCCTCTACCTCTTAGTCTCGTCTCTCCGTCAAAGCACTTGATATAAAATATCGCCACTACAGACAGAGGTATGCTAAGTGTGTGGGATTTACAGATGAGGACACATATCACAGATATTCTATCCTCAACATCTACATCAGAGGACTGTGTGAACTCTCTCAGACCGAGAAAAGATGCACAAACAGACAGTCTGTTTATGTGATTTATTAAGCCATAATGCACATTAAGATCGCCCGTGTTACTCATAAACTATTCGGTCATGGACATGGTTTGGGTAAATACTTCCATGAGATTTCAGTCCAGTAAAAAAAAGAAAAAAAAAGTGTTTTGTTTTTTAGATTTTTCACATCTTCACTTCCTAGCAAAACATTGTCTATCAAGCGACTCCAGTTTACTGTATTACTAGATTGCATACTTTATTTTATAGTGTTGAAGTATTAGATATAATAACATTCTATATTCTGGACAAAACAGGTCATTTATCCGTGCCTCCCAAAATAACAAATGTTAGTGTTTATTATGTTCTTTAATTTTGAAATGCTGCCTGGTGCCATGTAAAATAATATGCAGAATTCATTGTTTTTGCATTAACATCAATTGATAATTCATATCTAAGAGTTGTGAACACTAATTTGACACCATTTCATAATAAATTATAAAATAATTTCTAATTAATTTTACACAACAATGTGACAGCAAACACCAACATGCTGTACTGTATGTAGAAGCAGCCACAATAACTCCACAAGAGTAAGAACATGAATGCAGCATGAAAGTTGTGTGAAAAAAAGAGGGACATTGTGTATGTGTGCACAGGAGAGATGGTGCCCATGAACAGGTACTCATAGTTTATAAAACTTTTTAATACACCATTTCATACAGGAGACAAGCATAGGGCAGAGACTCGTAGTGCATTCAACCTGCATTCACAGGAGTATGAGACTGCTGTTGCGGGTTAGAAGAGGTTCCAATCTGCTGTCAGTTCCATACAGTTCATTGATAAATGACAGAATTACACTGGATATGATCAAATGAACTGATGCTTCTGTTCATATTTCCACATTCCCATCCTCTCTTAGTCACCCACAGGTGCTCTCAACCAATTGACCAACCAAGTAAAAGTGCTATCCTAAGAGCAAAACAAAGATTTGAGAAGGTAAAAAGAAGAAATCCTTTATTAGTCACATTTTTGACACACAACATGCAAAATTAGGGAGGGGAAACTGCACACGCCATGCATATGTGAAATTAATTCTCTGCCTTTAACCCATCCTTGGTCCGTCCTTCCTCCACGGTGGACCAGGAGCGGTGGGCTGCCAGCCGACCGGCGCCCGGGGACCAGTTCCTTGTTGTCACCATTGGTCAGGTGGTGATCTTCTTGCATGTTTTTAGTGGGGGTATTTTTATGGAGGATACCCCAGGTGACCACGGGGAGAATATGCAAACTCCACACAGAGAGGCCCCTTTGTTTTCCTTGAGCAGCAAGCAGAGAAGGCATGGTGGAGGACACGCCAACAACGCCCACAGCGGGATTCGAACCGGGACCTTCTACCTGTGAGGCAGCAGTGTTCCAACCTGTTCCACCGTGCCACCAAAGAAAGAAGAAAAAGAAGAAGAAAAAAAACAAAAAAGAAGACCAAACCATTTGCTTGGGTTTTCCATTTCTTCTAGAGTGTAATATTACTTTTTGGTCCATATAAGACATCAGCAAAGTCCAAACTCTGCTCCAAATTATTCTCTCCCACAGAAAGCACTGCTCCTGACCTGCCTGAAACCTCTCATTTGGAGTTTGCTCTTTTCTACATAACACAGAATCACCTCCATCTTTGTGAATGTGTTGTTATTTCATGAAGATGTGAAAGGTACAAGATTTTCTCTGTTGTTGGCACCAAGAACCACCACAAATGTCTTCATCTACTCCCGCCATTCTGAGGATATCAATAAGTGGATTATCTAAAAAACCCATGTGTGCACACGAACCCTTTTACTTCAGTTCACTTTCTCAGTGAGGATCAGTACAAAGCTAAGAGCTAAGCATAAAAACTGTTGGCTGCACAGACCAGTGCAAAATATCATATCAGCCCCCAGTCTCAGAGGAGAGAAGAGTGCAGTGGATAAAGTACATTTTTGATGGATATGTGATGGAAATGTCCCGACAACTACTGGAAAACTGGAATACATGTTTGCATCTTTCTTCTTTGCTAATGAGGGCCGCGAAAGGGACAAGCTCAAGGATGGATCAATACTGGATGTCTGTGACCTGATTTACAACTTGAAAGCTGCAAGTTTTATGTTGTGTGATGGTTTATTTTGTAGGTTAGCCAGTTGAACTTGGCGTTAGCGTGTTGCACGGCGAATGTGGCTTGTGTCTATTATTCACACAGGCTGAGGCATGTTGGACTAATGTTTTAATACCGAGGGATAGTCAAGAGAACCAGTGTGAACGTTAGGCCTCATTTGAAGCCAATGTTTCTTTTTGTTGAAGTTTATTCTGCAGTAGTAGCTCAGCTAGTGTTTGCTATGTTATTACAAAGAAGCCTGTTCTCCTCCGGGATCCAGTATGTGAGTGTGTGTGTGTTGCTGCTATATGTAAATGTACTTGATAAACAAGCCTTGAAGGTGACAAAATAGTCGTGTGTGAAAAACAAATGATTTGTGATGAATTGCAGGAATTCATTTGTGTGACTAGTGCAGATCAAACTGCTGTTTGAACGTATGTGGTGATGAGGTTTTTGGTTCTAAAGCTCTTATTATGGTGATATTTATGGTGGGTTGCATTGATTCCCTGTCTGCAAAACACCAGCAGAACTGATGCAGAAACACTGTGAGAGTGTCTTTCAATATACTGTGTATATTGTTAGATGGTGGGAGAAGATGAAGACATGCCAGTTCAAGGAGTTAACAACAGAGGACTTGGTTGCTTTGCTCATAATGATACCTTTCATATCTTTGCATAGTAACGCCTCATAGCAGAGTGGGTGGGACAGTCACCTAGTGGAGGATGGTCACCGAGCTGCAGGTGGTGCTGTGTTACAGACTGATGTAGACAAATAACTGAAGAAAAGGCCGGACCACAGTCAAGGCATTCCAGGCAGTTCAGGAGCAGTGCTCTCTGTGGGAGAGAATAACTCCCTTTGACATGGAATTTGGGCTTTCAACTTTGCAGATGTTTCAAATGCACAAAAAAAAGCTATATAACACACTAAAGGAAAGAGACAAAGCCAAAAAGCATAATGTGACTTCTTGAAAGGGATAATAGAGCATTTCAGACAGAGGATGAATAGAGGTGCTGCAGCAATGGACATTATCCCAAAAAAATGTGTGTTTTTTTGAACATTAAAGCATGTAAACCCATTCTGGAAGACCTCCTTACTGAAAGTGAAAATAAGCATCATAAGGCCTCTTTAAAAACACTTGTCACACAACACATGTCAATTCAGTAAGTCATAAGATTGATACAGTATCTTCGCCTTAACTTAGCCCAAGCTTTGGCCAGTAGGCAGAGCCTTGGTCAGTGGGAGTTTGTGTGTGTGTGTGTGTGTGTGTGTGTGTGTGTGTGTGTGTGTGTGTGTGCGTGCGTGCGCGCACCCCTGTGTGTGTCTATGTGTTTGTGTGCTGGCAGGAAAGGGTAAGCCAAGGATGGGAGGTGCTTTTCAAGGCCAAAAGCATGGGCTCCTGGTCACTCCACCCACACCCACCTACACAGACACACACTTAAACACGCACCCTCTCACCGTCTCTCCCCTCCATATCATGTACCTCTCCACATCTGTCACTCTGGCAAGAGAAAGAGGGAGGGAGGGATAGAGCAATGGAAGGAAGGGAGGGAGGCATGCAGCAGACAATTAATTGTGTGGTCGGTTGGAGAGGCAGAAAGACTGAGAGAGAGAGAGAGAGAGAGAGAGAGAGACACTGAGAAACAGAGAACGGGAGAGAGAGAATAATAAAGTGCCCCTAGTAGGCATTAATCTCCCTCACACTGCAGGCGTGTCAGTGGAGGCTAGCTGGTGACTAATGCCACGTTTTGCATACAGTGGTCACAGACAAGAGCTTCCTCACCAGGCTGCAACACATGGAGGATTTAACTGCTGCTGCTGTGGCTGAAGGACAGGCAGACATGTTGAAAGAAGAGGAGGGATGGACAGAGGCAGGAAGTAAAAGTAACATTTTCACTATACTAATTTGAAAGTCAGTGATATTCAGTTAGATATCAGTTATCATAGATGCATTATCATGCAATAACTGTCTGATATCAAAAATTATATGGGTAAAGACAGCCAAGAGGGATGAGAGACAGATTGTTGGAATGGATTGTACGGACTGATGTTCTAGCCAGATGTTTAAGGGGTACTTCACTAATGTAGTATTGCACTAAAAAAGAATAGTCCAAATCAAAGCAGCGAGGCCAAGATATAATGACTATTAGTGCCTAGTATGGGTCAAGCTCCAAAAATGCAACTTTTTTGTTTGACCCTCCCTCTTTGGTAAGTGCCCACATTGTTCAAAGTTCACAATCAAGTTTTCTGTTAGAAATTAAATCAGATTTATTGCGTCATGATAAACCCTTTGGGATATATCATTTCATTTACCCTGGGGTCCCAGAACAAAAAAAATTTTTTTAAAAAGTCAGGGGAAAAAAAAAGACCATTTGCTCAATAACAAAAACAGAAAAGAGTTACAACCTTAGTATAGACAATATCATAAAGAAAATCATCAAACTATAGAGTAGCAGTTAGTATTAGAACTGAAAATGTGCAATTTGTTTTAAAATAAGGGAATAGAACATTTTAAATAAACCAAATGAAGACAGAGAATGGCTATGTGCAGGCAAATTATTCCAGTGGGAAAGATCCATAAACATAAAAGCTTTTTTTTTTTTACCAGTTTCCTTAGAGATAAAGAGGATCATAAATTTGTGATGCCAAGCCCAAGCCGACATGTCATGACATCATCAGGGTTATTTCGTCAGACTTGGCAAACCTTCTCCCGAGCCCCTGAAGACATTATACAACTGTTTTCACAAGATGACTCCTGCTCTTCATGATCAGTAAACATATGCAAACTTCAGTGTAAAAATCAGTGCCTGTCCCTTTTAAATAGTGAATGCATCCGTGTCTTCAAGCCTCATCTGGAATTGCTCCCCCTCCCAGTCTGAGCTACATCTTCTGTAAGCACTGCATGGAGGTAGCCTCTTCCAGGGCCACACATTGGAACAAGTAGGGAGCTCAGATTTTGCTTAGACAGTTTCATCTGTCCATATGAAAACTTTGCTCACTTCAGTAATGCAAGTCATCACACACACACACACACACACACACACACACACACACACACACACACACACACACACACACACACACACACACACACACACACACACACACACTCTCACCTGTGGCACATCTCTTCCACCAAAACACATGCAACTATTGACTTCTGTATTTTGAATTTCTAAAGATTCAAACTACTTTAAAGCATCTACAATCCATATTTTTATGATGTATCAAATGACAAATGGTACACAATGTGACATTGTGAAAGGGACTGCTCGCAGTGATGAACCTACAGAGAATTATCACCGGACTCTGCAGCTACCTTCGGCTTTATGGAGCTTCATAACAAGTTTCATCTGTGCAACTGTTCTGGTTCACTCTCAAGCAAAGGTTGAGGCTGCAGCAGGTGAAAAAGCTCTGACATCCCAGCATACACAGTTTGTCAGTACCTGTTGGACACAGTGCAGCATTTAGCTGCTGAAGAGTTGGTAGAGACTACAAACAGCGCTAAAAGAATAAACATTAGACTTGCATTTTCCACGTGGCCAGAGATGCAACTCCAAATGAATGAGTGTAAGTGTTTGCTGTAAAGTCACCATATCAACCACAAATGTTGTGTTTGCAGCTTGTTTCCAACTTATTTATGAGCCCAATTGGATAAAACAAAATCAGTTGTTGTAGGTGTAATGTGCTCTGTGCAATTAAGGATGATTGAGATTTTACTGGCAATCATCTTTGTTTCAAAATCGGGATTGATGATTTTTTAAGTAGATGACTGCTGGGATTGATGGTTTGATGTTTTATCATCTTTTTTATATATTCTTCTCCTTCTTGTTGGTTTTTTTTTTTACAAATCAGAGGCTCATAGCGGGGACTTTTATATGGAGCAGCAACTTGTGAACTTCATAACTTGTCTGCTAAAACAGACGGGGAGATTTTCTCTGCTGAACTCAGAGTGACTTTCTGAAGCGTTGTTTTCTTTGGCAGAGCAAACAGGTGAGAGGAAATGAAACTAAAGACACTTGATCCCTTCATATGCCCTCTAACACACACACACACACACACACACACACACACACACACACATACATACACAGCTCCCAGTGCAGCTGAACTGATGGTAACTTACTCTAGCATTAAACATTCTCTCCATGCAAACACACATCCACACATGGTCTATTAGAAGTGTGTGTGTGTGTGTGTGTGTGTGTGTGTGTGTGTGTGTGTGTGTGGGGGGGGGGGGTGAGTACTGTGGGTAAGCGTGTGCTCAGATTCTCATCTGTGGTTTTGTGTGTATGTGCTGTCAATTGATTCCCCTGGCTGATCAATAACATTTAAGCCCCTTAACTGCCTTCCATACCATCTGTTATAACAGACAGCATACAGGTGTGTTTGTGTGTTTGTGTGTGTGTGTCCGTAAAAGATATCTTCGCCATCTTCCCTCACAAACGAAATGTATAAATCAGCATACACAGGGGGACAGAAAGCTAGAGGAAAAAATCGAAAGAGAAATCGTACAAGCAGAGAGATTCACAAACAGATGATAACTCTACATCTCTTTAATGATCGAGAGCTGTGCCCGCCAGGCCAAAGTTATCCTCCACGTTGGAAGAGCAACTACAGATGCGTCTCCAGGTAGAAGGAGCCAATTAGCAATGTGTGGTAGTATTTACATTTTTTGGGCTATCTATCATGCTAATCGGCTGGTCGATTTATCAGCCGGGTTGTGATTAATGCAAGGTTAGGGCGGCGGGTGTCCTGTGGCTGAAGGTAGATGGAAACAACAATAACAAGCAGAAGCGAGGATTCTTCTCCCTTTGCTCAGTAGGAGAGGACAAGAGTTGGAGGAAGGTGAAATCTATCTCAAATTACTTAGTCTCCTCTCTCCTTCCAATCAATCCAAATTTGCATGCAGAGAGAAAAAGAAGAGGAACAGTGGGGCGGGGGAAGTAGTGAAGGGGAGATGCTGTTGTCTTAGTTTTATGAAGTTTTTTTTTCTTCTTCTTCTTTGGTTGGGTGAATGGTGGGAAAGCAATATCCTTTAGGCCTTTTAATCATGTGATGACGGGCCCAGGACCTGTCTCAGTATGTGTGTGTGTCTGAACCGTGGCCCCATTGATCAAAGCCAGTGCTGGTGTGATGGGATAGAGGGACAGGGCTGGCCGTGGACACAGCAGCTCCCCGGCTCCCTGCCGTCCTTCCCAACACCGCTCAGGCCAGTGCGAGGCCATTTGTCAAAGTTTTATCTGATTCCAGAGGTATTGGATCTATCAGTCATCGCGTATGAGAGAGGAGATTGACCTCCTCTATGGGCATTTTTCTAAATTAGACCCAGCTGATATTGGAGTGACACAACCTGCCATTATAGGTGACAAAAGCATTGTAAAGCAGCCTCATTAACACAAAGTGTAACGCTGTAATTTGATTGCAGTGGGGGTTGGTAGAGGTGGGGGCAGGTGGGATTTTGAGTTGTGTAAGAGACGTTAGAGGTGTCCCTGGAGTCTAAGTGGTTTCTCCCCTCTCCCTGGGTTTTAGATTGCCTTCCAGACTGACAAAGCACCTGCCAGGCATTCATCAACGATCCCATCCATCTGTCCATCAGGTCGGCGGTCCACTCGGTCATCAACAGGTAATGCCTGGCGGCCAGGCTGGCTGCCTGATAATGAAAGATAGGAAAACATCACACACTCTGTCACCCAGTGTTAAGACCCATATGTATCCCACTTAAGACAAAACATGCATCTCATGCATTGCTGTGTGTGCGTCCGAGCCCATTCTCTCTCACTTTCCCTTTATCCCATTTCTATGTTTTACATGATTCTTAATCATTTATCATTTCACAGGAGTGAAGTCAGAGATCAATGTTTTGTAATTTTTTAATCTCATTTCAGGAAAAATAAAAGAATCTCTGTGTGTGATTTTCCAGCTAATGCTGTGGTGGTTGGACTAACAAGCAGCCATTTGGGCACACTCCAACTAAATTGCCCTGACTATGTTTAGTTTTCTGGCAGACAGCACTGGTTAATTGCTGCTTAATTAGCTGTTTTATCCGGAATGCTTTGACCCACTTGGGACAGGTCCCTCATTAGAGGCATCTGAACTCATCGTGGATTCTAAAACATACTGCACCGAAAACACAATTATCAGCATTTAGATGCATACGTTTTAGAATAGGTGTTGTTTGGCTTTTTTTATTGCACGACTTCACAGCTAGTACTCCAATGGCTCACTAGTGGTGACATTGGCTTTCAACTTTGAGAGTTTACTTTCTGCTTCACAGATGCAGGCAGAAGATTGTTATTTATGATGTCTCCACACTGTACACAGGGTGTTGTTTTTATTTGAGTTATTCTTGGTAAGAAGCCATACACAGCCATCATGTTTTGAATCAGGTGAATCCAGACAGTTACTCATTAGAAATGTCAATAAATATGAAAATGAAAGGATTCAGAGCAAGCTAGAGAGACTAAAGCATGGCTGTTTATCCTTGAAGATTTTGAGTTGATGTCATGGTGATTGTGTTATTGGTGATGTTATTGGTGATGCTCCAAGGCCCCCTCTGGTAACAGTTCAAGGCCAGTGAGCAACCCTTGCTCTGGCCTAGCACCCTCCTGGCTACATCAATATGCCCCCAAGTTTCTACAACAAGCATAAACACACAACCATGCTATTACACTTCAATAAGACCTGCATCCACAGACATTAAAGATTGAGCTTTGCTGGCAGGAAGACAAGCTGTTTCCTCTGTAAACTTTCCTCCTGCGTTATCAGTCACACTTCAAACTGGCAAGTCAGACACCCCGGATCCGAAGACTTAGAGTCAAAGCTTTTAATTCTGCTCGGTTCGATGCCCATCTCTCTCTCTCCCTGTCTGCCTGTGAATCTGTTTCCACTGACTAAGACCAAAAAGGCAGAGACGTGCAGCTTCCACCATACAGATATTGGCAGTGTGTCATCGGAATGAATGAACCGCTCTTGCATCGCAACTGCCAACTTGTCAGCCGCGAGCTGGGATGCATGACTGACACCCCCTGATTGGTCGATTTAATATAGAGAAAGACGGAGGGAAGTAGACTGGTGTCTGCCTTCCCTGAGCTCTGCTAGAGCGGGAGATGGTGGGAGAGGTAAGTCCATTTGTCGAAGACATGAAGCGCTAACTCTCTAGGTATGGGCCTGTACGCCTTGTTAGAGAGAGGGAGATTTTTTTTTTTTCATGCACAGGGGAAGCATGGGAGTTAGCATGCAGTTTGTTATCGCTTCACCCCGGATGTTTCTGACAAATCGACTCAGACAGCCATCAGACGCCCTGGCAGAACAAGACATTTCAAAAACTGGTGTCAGAACAAACTACACAGAGGATAAAGTTCTGAACAAAGCTCAGACGTGCTAGCAGAAGGATTGACACACAAGAAGAAACTATCAGCGTTACCGATATAACCTGCTGCTGCTGCTGCTGCTACTGCTGCTGACACACTGAGACATGCATCTTATCACTGCATGATTAATGCAAAGGTTTTTCATGTACACAGTGAAAGTCTTCAAATTATCATTCAGATCTCAGGTGTCAAAGGTATTACCACTAAACATAACTGTGGGAACACAGTTGTAAAGTGACTGAGTTTTGGGCAGATATTTGTTGTCTTTACCCTTATTTTCTAATCAGGGTCCTGGAGACCCAGAACTCTCGTCAACAGCACAAAAACACACTCTATTTGATACTTGCTTAATGTGTAATCAGCTTGATACTTAATGAACAAGTATCAAGTGCCATGATTTCTAATTTCCTGAGAATTGCTCAACAGGGATGTAATTGACCCCAAACATAAATAATGTCACTGCGTGGGATATCATACTGTGCCTCTTATTGTTTGAGAATGACTTTTTGTTGAAAAAAATTAAAATATATTTGTTCAAGCATAGCTCATATGAAACATACATTAATTCCTTATGTGGAGCCATAACAGGGGTTCATACTAATTTTTTCACCTTCATCAAATGCACACGGATAATTTAGCATTGCAGTCCCGTTGCTTTGTTGGACTCATGATCGAGAGTTTAAGAACAAACATCAAAATTGATGCAGAAAAAACAGAGATACCGTCTTCTTTTATTCCATGCATTCTTTTTCATTGTCATAAGGTTGAAGACCAAGGGTAATGCTAGCAGTGGCTAAGAGCTGGTAGCCTCAAGCAGAGATGAAGGGTGGACTTTAGAGATTTTGAAAGCTCACTTGGAGCAAGAGCACCTTGACTGGCCCTAAACTGAACCAATAAACACCTTAGGGCGACAGCAAACCTTATTGGCCAACATCAGTCACTACGTTTACATGCAGTCAAGTAACCCTTTCATAACCAGAATATCAGCAATAACCCGGTTGTGCATGGCCATGTTAACACCAATAACCCTTTAAAAAAAAAACAAAAAAACAAAAAACGAATATGACCCCTGGGTTACTCCTTTTCTAACCCGAATATTTGGTCATGTATACGCCTATCGGAATATCCCCATCGAACAGAACATTAATTTGTGTTTTGCGCATGTTCTATTCGCAAGGAATCTTGGGCTTTTGAGTGCAGGAACTACTTGTTGAAAACATGGAGAAACAGAGGACACCACACCTTTGGAGAGAGGAGGAGACAAGTCACCTCATAAGTGTGGTGAAAGACATGAACATCATGTCTTTTTTAGACGGTAGAAAGTACCAGGATAGTGAGATATACAAGAAGGTGAGCGAAAAGTTAGGTGAAGCAGGGTTTGTGCGAACGCCAGACCAGATCAAACACCGCTGGAAGACGCTGAAAAAGGCATACTGAGACAGAATAGTGTCAAGTACTGGTGGTGAGTCAGTACCAGCACCAAAGCGCAAACGAAGGTGACTGCTACTGGCCCCGGGCTGTTCATTATGCGCCGTGCTGCTGCTGTTGTTGTTGTTTTTGGATACAGGAAGAAGAAGCTGAAATGATGCGCATTGCATCATGACGTTCTCCGTGCGTCGCTGTTTTGATCGGGATATCCCAATTGATTACAATTATCATACAGAAATAACCCTGGTTGCTCACGCATGTAAACAGGTTATTCTGAATGTTTCAGAAACCAGAATATTGACCATAACCCAAATATTGACTGCATGTAAACGTAGTCAGTGACTGACTTCAGTTATGCTTGTGTTGGTGAGTGAGTGCAAATCCCTGCAGCCAAGTTCCAAAGTCCCGTTGAAAGCCTGAAACTAGAAGAGTTGTAGGAAGGCTGTTGTAGCATCACACTAAAGCCACATGCTTATGGAAGGACAAATGTGAATCACAATCACATATGGGTGAAATGTCAAGGTTTGCAATTGTCATTGGCAGCAGTGTGTGGTCCTGTAATTTTAGACAGAGTAAAGTCCTGATATGGACTGATATGTCAGACTAGGTGTCTTTGCAGCAGTGGAAGTTGATTGTTGGAGGAGTTATTTCCCCAGATGGTGCCTCTTAGATGTGGTTGACTGGAAAAAATGCTTAAAATGCCACATGTATGTCCTGAGAATGACAAATTGATCTGTTGTTCTCAAAACTTAAAGTGTTGCTGATGCTTCAACACATCAAGACTATTTCAATTGTCTTCACACCTTGGAAGCAGGTGACATATGAACATTCCTACTCTGCTCCCATCTCAGCCATCACCAAACACCATTATCATCATTGATTAGAAATAATAATTGAATGAACTGGTTGATTCAACAAGCACATCTGTCTTGTTTTATCAACAGCATCAGTCCATCATCCTGGATTTGTTCTGCAGAGAACACTGTTTGTGCTCCAGTGTAAGTCATTCTGCAGCTTCCTTTTGGCTGTGCGGGACTCTGGTTTACTCTGTTTGAGAAACTGCTGTGCAGCTGGATGGTGACAGGCCAAAGCAGAACGCACTCTGTTTCAGCATGTAATTTCATGTTACTGGGAATCTAACATTATTGTTTTTCCCCCCCACGCTCCAATTTAGAGACAAATCAATATTCAGCTTTGTTTATCAAAGTGACAGCTCCTGGATATTGCATTTTGCATTTTTATGTTTTCTTTTATAAGCGGGTATTAAAACATAATATATCTGAAGTCTTGGTTTTATGGGCTGACAAAGGGTGGGGAGGCGCTGTTAATGGTGTAAAACAGTTGAAGAATGGCAGCTGCTCCTGTTCATACACTCATAGTTACAAATATCCATCACATACATCAGCATCAGTGTTGGCCTAATGAAGATGCTCTCTCTCTGTCAGTGTCATCGATAATAGACAAAAACCGCGGAGGAATTCCAGTAGGGGTGTGCATATATGTCAGTGTGTGCATGGTGAGCACACGTGGATGTGAGCCTGTGCGCATGTATGGGCCATGCCTGTGTGTGTGTGTGTGTGTGTGTGTGTGTGTGTGTGTGTGTGTGTGTGTGTGTGTGTGCGTGTGTGCTTGCGGCTACTCATACATACAACAAAAGTCTCCTCTTGACACTCAAGTCCCAAATCATGCATTATTTGCAAACCAACTATAAAGAAATGACAATGGCAACCCTATGCATACAAATCAGGGCCCATTATCCACCTCAGTCTGTCAGTTAGCGTTGCGTATATGAGGGGAGACTTGGCCGAGGGGAGTCGTACCCGAGGTCCTGATAAATGCTTTGGCTGATTCCCCTTGTGAGTGATGGAGCACTAACCCTGTTTAGCTTCTTTAATATACTTGTATTAGCATGAATAAATAACGACTCTGTCCGGATGCTACAAATATTTGATTGTGCCTCTGTAATAGGCTGGTGTCTTCCGTCACATGATGCCACTGCAACTCTCTTGGTGTCACAGCTGAGGTACACTGACATCGATCTTTATCGCCTGCCCCCTAAATCAATTATAAACCCTCAGAGAGAGTGCCAGAGAGGGGCGAACTGGTGATGATCGCTGCGCGGGGGTGTGTGCCATTCCAGCTGTGCCAAGCTGTCTTGTTCTTTGTGCCCCTGTTTTTACAACAAAAAAATGGGTGTTGTAGTTCCACATGCAGGGGGTGGCGAGAATAACACATGCCTCAAGCTCCCAAACTCAGTTAAAGTGCTAGTTTACTGTAGATTTTACTGATATTTTCCTTTGTAATGTAGAACAAACTCCCAGCCAAGCCTCACCACACAGGTAACGCAATATAAAGAGCATGAAAGTCCGCATTTGGAGGAAGGCGGGGTGGATGGATGGCCCAAACAAACACCAGGAGACCGCCTTTCATGCTCTATGTGAAACCATATGTCAGCATTGACTTATTTTAATTTACACAATTCATTGAAGTTATGTCATCTAAGTACCACTAACAAACTCATTGTAACTGAAACCACGATCTTTTTCTAAACCTAACAAAGTACTTCCCTAAACCTAAACATACTGCCACCATTTCACAAAGTGAACTACTGTATGTGACAACAGAACAATGGAGGTCTGGTAGACGTGTGGCTGGTACTCTCCAGGGATCATGTATGTCATTTTTGGAACGATCATTTATGTAATTTTGGCAATCACTGGCAATAGACCTACTTAGTCATTTAGGTATGAGGAAGTGCTGGAAACTGCTGGGTAGCCAACATGTACATATAGAGATCTACTTATAGAGGTGCTGAATGAAAAAAGTCAATCAAAAAAGATCATCCTTAATCTCCAAAAACGGGGAAATGTGAACAGTGAGTTTCAAAGAAACATTAGATACTGCAGGAGCTTATGAGCATGTCCCACCACCAAACTAATGGCAATTCCAACTACAGTATTTGATCCTGAGAGGATAATTGAAAAATAAAAAATGTTCAGATGTTAACATTTGTTTTAAAGCAAGGAAGGTTGTGCAGGTTGTGCAGGTTGTGCTGGGAGTTGAGGGTAAGAGTGTTGCTGGCCTTTTGCAGTTTACAATGTTAACTCTACTATTGTGGCAGGAGAGCGGTAAGGTTGGAAGTTGTTGGCTGAGATTTTCAGTCCAGGGATTGGCTTGCCATCAATTGCAAATGAACAAAACAAACCACAAAAAAAAAAAAAAAAAAAAAAAAAGATCCAAATTTATTGACATGGGCAGAAATATGGAAATGAAGTTTGGATGTTATATAACTGGGTGGGTCTTAATCTAACTGGGCTGGCCACATAGGTAAAGCCAATGGGAAATGCTGATTCTCTGGCCACAATAAACCCAGCCTCTGACTTTGAAGTCTGGGTCCATACGGCTTGTCCAGGTCTTGGACAAAAAAAAAAATTTAAGTGGAGGACCTGGACACATGTCAGCCATCCTCAGCACCATCTTCCCTTCAGTCACCATCAGTGGCCCCAAGATTTCATAGCTAAACAACAACTAGCTGCTGTAAGATAACAGCATATCTAAACCTTACCTTCTTTCGATCTCTTTTAATTCTACCTCCCCGACCGGCTGACAGACGCCTTGTACACACCTCCCACACATGCAGCATTAAGCCATTTGACCTCTGACCTCTCTCTGACAGGGCTGGTAAAGAGACGGACAGATACAGGAGCACTATGTTCATTAGCCAAGGCAGCCACACTGGAGCCTGCTACAGATAAATAGCAGAGTTTACTTGCTATTACTAATGTTGTTTCGCTTTTAAAAGACAGTTGTCCTAACAGACCCTCGAAAGCCAACTGCCCCCCACACACTCACTGTAGCTGTAAGAGACCATTAGTGTCAACTTGTGAAGAAAAATAGAGAGGAAATAGACAATGTTAAAGGGAAAGTGCATTTTTAAAGGCTTTCTGATCACAGATATTTGCAAGTTTTTTTTTCTATTTTCATAAACAAATCTATTGAATCTGCCATATTTTCTATTCTTTCATGCATTTAAATATACAAAATATGTCAGTATATTTGAAGGTGTGAAAAAGCAATAAAGTGACCTATAGATAAAGACAGAAACCCACAAGTTCCAACACCAACCCTGCTACACTGAATGAACAAAAAAAAGTGTATGTAGTTTAAATATGTATATTCAAAACAGTTTGATAGATTCACAGTTGTGTTATGTGGTAGAGCAGTGTGACAGTCAGACAGCTATAAGCAGTACAGAGAATTACACTAATGTATGTGAACAAAGTGCATCTGTATACTGAAAGTCTTATTATGAAAAATCCAATTAAAGGTGTGAACGTATGCATCCACATACCAAATACCAAGTACACATGATAATTAATGCAAAGGCTGAGGACAGTATTTGTGCACAGAAGAATGTTTGGTACATGCAGTAGTTCTTACACCTCCAATAACTGTGAAATTATAAATACATCAATAGCTTCAACATTACGGTTGAAAGTTAGACAATTCAGAATATTTGCATGTCACTGTTTGTACTAAACCAGTATGAAGCATGTGTTTTCCATAATAATGCTTGAGTTAGTCGCTTAAATACATAGGTTGCATCTGAAGGCCTTAAAATAAGAAAGAGATAAATGCTCACGATGACACTTCTAAGATGCTGATGTTTAGCAGGCAAAATCTAAACAATTCATCATTCTAGTTTAACAGTGTTAGCATGCTAAATTTGCTAATTAGCACAAAACACAAAGTCCAGTGGAGGCTAACGGGAATATCATTGTGTCAAACTTCCTAGTTCTCTAGTGTGGTGTCATCTTGGCCTTACTGTGGCAAAGAAAGCATCATAATGCCACAATATGCTCATTACTGCCCCCCTGAGACCAAAGAGCAGAAATTACTTAATGGAACTTCTCTTAAGAGCAGCACGCCGTCCCTGAGCTTTTCTACCTTCTGGAGCTCTTGCCCATGCAATGGATGAGGCAGTCCTGAACAGAGGTGTTGCTTCAATTATACTGTCATTTTCGTTTGCATTTATATTTTGTCCACCTCATGCATATCAATAAGGGTTGTCTAAATAACAGAAGCAACTGTATACAGTAACCACCACAAGCTACAGCCTCCAAAATGATCATCCAGTTGAATCAACAATGGCCTGAAAGGGTGCTAATAGTCAGTAGATAGCCACAAGGGTATCAGTTAAGCCTAAACCTAACTGTGTTTGATCTGGCACCTACACGCTACTTTTTTATCCACCCACACACCCTGCATGCTGTTATTGGCTGGGAGCTACAGACCCACTGCGCAAAGACTGACACCCAAGTAATGTCCCGAACACAGCAAAATAAGAAAATGCAGGCAGTGTTCAGGGACACCACCACACACTTCTCATGGGTCATGGATTATTTTTCTATATGTCCATACATTGTTTTTTTTAAGGAAAAACTCAATCTGCCTTAAATTCATGGCACTTTAGTGCTGTCTTTCCCTGAACATGCTAGCAGTGAAACACCTACCACTGTCGGGTTGTAGGTGTATTTCAGATATTTCCAATAGCAAGAGCTAAATAGCTAAAGGCAGAGTTAAATCTGGATGGATGTAACAGACTGTCCTCCCGACACTATCAGTCATTTCATAAAGTGCCTAAAAATGACATGTTTCTTTCAAGTGACCTTCAAGACCTCTACTGGCTGTTGTAATAACAACAGCAGCAAGAGAGGAAGTACAGTTATGTCCTTATCAAGTCCATGTAGTGAGGAGGTCGTGATAGATGGCTGGGTTAACAAAACGTGGTGCTGTTCATTTCAAACTGCAAGTCACCATAGTTAAAACAAAGCAAAACATAACCATGATCATTTCCTAACTTTAACAGTTTGTTTATTATTGTCCCCATGACAACGAAGCTCCCATAAGTGTAGCAAAGTAGTCATTTTAAACCAAATCACACTGCTTCTCTAACTTAAACAAAATACTGATTAAACCCCAAACCCAGATTATTTTCTCAATCCTAGCAAGACGTTCTGTGCCAAAACCCAACAGGTCGAATCAACTGGACTTGCTGATTTTTTCGGATGATTTGGGAATTGAACACACACAGATTCACTTGTACCAACAGCACTTGTCTTGACATGTGTATACAATATTTATCATCTTTAGTAAATGTATACATAATTGGAAAAAATGGAAAAGAGTGATAACTGCTTGCTAGTAGCTGGTTGATTTTAAACTGTCTGCATTATTTTCAGAGAGCACAGAAAAAATGGACAGGAAAAGAAAGGAGAGACGCCTCAGCGCAACCTGAGCCAGACGTGAGCGTGTGGAAACCAATGGAGTGTTGAGAATCCCTCTCTTCTCAAAGTGCAGAATTGAGACTGACATTTTATATTTTCCATTGAATTACACCTCATCTGAAATTCACTTTGAACAGTTTGAAATCTTAACTTCCTCTTTGGCATGGCATTACATCTCCGAAAAATAAATAAATAAATAAGGGGAATAGCAATAATTTTACCCCAACAGTCTTGATCTGTCAATCATCTCCAGTGATCTGAAGACACACAAGTGCGCTGAGTGAAGAAAATCAAAATGAAGTAAATAGGTTAAAATGTGCATCAGTTATTCATCACAAACTAGTTCAACCAAAGTCATATTCTCTCCCCTTTCTTCCTCGTAGCTAAGTGCAAATACTGACACATGTACTTCAAGGCTCCCCACTGCATTTTCAAAGAAGGGATCTGGCTTTATAAAAAATTCATAAGGTCATATTAATTAGAGACAGAATATTTTCCTCCATGAGAGCGATGAAGAAATCAAAAAAAGGAGGCCCGGAGGATCGTTTTGATTCGGCTGGCCTCAAAATGAATGGAGAAGGTGAAAGGCACAAGGCTAAAACACGTGCTTTGTTCTGAGGCCAGTCTCTTTGTTCATCAAACCCACGACTAATTTGTTCACCCGCCCCCACCTCAAACGCACACACACACACACACACACACACACACACACACACACACGCTCCTCCTCAGCCATATTTCTCCTTTATTGTATATTCTTTTTTAGTTGAGTGCCACTGATTTGAAATGCTAATTAAACATATTTTTAATGTATTCACCCGGCTCATCAAGGCAGGCTCATATATCAAAGTGTCCAAAGTTGTATTGATGTTGGATATCAAAGAGGTGATTACTTCGTAACATCAGAATTTTTAGCCGTTAATTGTCCTCATCCTGGTCCAAAAAGCATTTCCGGAGTGATAACACAGCAGACGTGGGACTAGCTTTACTTTATTTTATTTATTTATTTATTTATTTATTTATTGATTGTCAAAGAACACAGGACCAACAGCTGGTGTCAAAGATAATTTGCTTTCTTTTCTCAGATTGTTCAGTTTTTATTCCACTTTCGTCTTCTCATGTAAAAATGTAGGCTTACACATTAGCTCGTAAGCCCTTGTTAATGTACGAGAGACTCAAACAAACAAGCAAACATGTGCTTCCTCTCGTGGCTTGTCACTGCTTTCTACAATACATTTGTGGACATGCACACATTTCCACAGCGCACACACAGCCTGCCAGCAGGTAAAGAGACTGTGTGTACATGTGAAGTGTGTGTGCACATCAAACCCACAAACAATAAAAGATGCACTATAAAATACATGAAAGGAAATAATTCATTAACAACCTACTTTACATTTTTTCCCACATTTTCCACTAATTAGACTCAAAAACAATAAGAATAGCTGCATTTCTATTTCAAACAGCAATGATAATAATAATGCTGATGGTAAAATACTCATAACTGTGCTGTGTTCTTGAAATCAAAAGGCACCATGATGAGGGGAAAAAGAACAATGAGCCATCAGAGGATCCCTTCTTTTATTTTCATTTTAATTTTTATGCGTCCTTCCTTTGCAATGGTGGCAATGATTCTTGCTCCCCTTTTTTTTTCCTTTTCTCTCTGTGTGTCTGATGTAGCTAATGTCATTAACTCTCCCTGCCACTTTCCAGGTCACTAATTCTTCAGCTCTGAGTTCATTGTGCCCAGACCGCAGTGCTGTCTCCATAACGAGGTTATTTCTGGGTTATTACCTTCCTCAATGATATGGCACCTGATGGGAGGCATGAAATTGATATAAATCAAAAATGGTCTGCAATGAACAAATTGAAATAGGTATTTGCTCATTTTTGCTCCTCTCCTTCCCCTAAATCTACATATTCAGATCAGAAAACAAACAAGTTGGACTCCTTACTCCATTTGCACGTGGTATTAACACGTATACTATGTGGGTACTTCATCAGGATGGAGATGTCTGATCATGAACCTTTGCATTTACTCCTTATATTATTAGACCAGACCTTAGTGTTCAAATGAGGTAGGAGCTGGAGACAGCAAGAAGAGGCAAAATTATGTGACCTTTAAGGACATTGGGCAGATTCCTTTTTTCATTGTTGAATTTTTGGTCACTTGATGACAGCACAAGTCATACATGCAACACTTTAACTTTTAAGTTTATATGGTAACAATTGTTTATTTACACATCCAGCTAACAAAATTAGCATTTCTTTATCGTTGTGTTTGTGGCCACCTGGTGAATGTACTGTAAGACCATTCACTCTCCTTTTAGCTCTGTCTCTGGTGTCTGTTAGTGCTTGGATTACTTTTTTTTTGCTGCCATACAAGCTTCCATGCCTGAAATCAAAACAGACACTAGCCCCACTGCCACCGCATCATTCACCTGTAGCCTCTGAATCTACATTGACAAAGAGGAAGTTACGCCCTTTCCTCACAAGACTTTGAATTCTGGAAGAAGGGAGATTGCAAACCAAACCAACAAACCAAAAAAAAAAAAAAAAAAGACAGAGAGAGAGGGAAACAAAAGATATTAAAAAGCACAGCTGTATTGAAGGTAAGACTGGCTGTTTTGCCGACAAACATCAGTGCGTGTTTTCCAAACATGTAACATCAGAAGTGCACTCTTTAAACTTTCTGCTTATTCAGCTCAAACACAGCTTTTAGACCATCAGGTAGAAAGGAAATGTCACCACATCCTCACATCTAAATGACTGAACAGGTCGATTGCCAGTGACTGCCAAAAATTATATCGTTGGAGAGGTCCAGCAACGAGCCCATTCGGTGAAGCCGGACCTTCACGAAGGCAGCCAATTGTCTTATAAGACCTTTGTCCTCATGGCATTAATGTTGTGAAATGGTTTGCTTAGATTTTTGCACCAAAATTGCTTTTTTATGTTCAGGAAAAATCATAGATTTAAAAACTATGTTGCTACTAACATACATACATACATACATACATAATGTGAACAGTGGTCTCCTGGATGAAAGTCCTGTGTTTATTTGACTCATCCATCATGTCGACCTTCCTCCCGATATGGACTTTCTTGTTCTTTATACTAAGTCACGCGACTTCCTCTTTGCTTGCAGGGATTATTCTACAGAAGTCAACCTCCGAACAATAAACGCAGATATGGATTTGGATGGATTTGGGTCATACCAACAATGTTGCAAAGTCGACCTACACCGTTGTCTTTCTGGTGAGGATGGACAAAATTTTTTGTGAAAGCTCTTTTATGATGAATGAATGATAAAACATAATTCTGATTGTCATGCATTCTCTGTGCTTTTGTAAATCACATTACAATGTTTTTTGCTCATACAGATTAGATATCCAAGTACACATTGCTTGTTTATATCAGGTGTACATGTTCTTCTGAAGATAAACTCCAACTCCCTGAAACACTGCTGGTTGGGTCTCATCCATATATCAAAAAGCAAGGTGTGAGTAAGGAGTCCTTGCAGAAGAACATGTGGCATTTCTCTTTCCCTCTTTTTTTTATTTGCCCTTGCAGTCCCATTTTCAATTATCCCGTTGGGGAAAGGCAAAGTCGGAATCCCAGACAATCCCATTTCCAGGAGGCAGGCGAGGTGTGAATGTGAGCGCATGGGAGCAGAAGAGTGGCTGCCGAAGAGAAAGAGGCTGGCATTTGACTCTGCTGAATAAGCCCAAGGAGTGCAGTCTGCCAGGTTAGAGAGGTTACAGATGGGAGGGGAAAAGGGAGGAGCGGTTCAGGAAAAGGAGAGGGCTGTGTTTGGTGTGTGGGTGTTAATGAGGGAAGTGAGGTGTACGGTGAAAAAGCAGCAGGTATAGGAGGACAAAGAGTGAGAGAGAGGGAGGGAAGGAGTGATCTGGGTTTCAGCCTTGCTCATTACGGTCTGTCTCATTGAGAGGTGAAATGAGGCTTGCTGATGGCTCGGTGTGGAAGGTATCATCCTTGTCGAAGTGAGTCATGACAGAAAAGGCAAGAAACCTTCATCAACTCCATTAACAATACTCAAGCACTCTCCAGTGTTCCTTTGAGTGGCATCCAAATGTCACTGAAAAGGATATAATATAAAAAGAAAATGTCCTTTGCCACCCTCCAGCCAGCACTGAGCATGACCTAGTGAGAAGAGAAAAATCTGCAGCAACTTCAGTGTAAGACAAAAAAGGTTTTAATTTTTTTAATCAGTTACAGCTAATCTGGATGCCGCAAAGTGTTGACAATAAAATAAAACATTTAAAGTAAATTCCGAAGACAAAATTTTCACCGAATACCCATTTGGTGGGTATTTGAAGTGAGTGATCAGCACAAATATATTTTTGCTTTGCCTCTGGGATAGAATTTATGTTTTTAATGAAAGAATTTGCCCTTTCTGATCCAGCTGTACGATGTGATGTTTTTATCTGCTGCTGTGGCGATAGAAAAGAGGGTGACATGCAACGAGACGTCCTGTCTAGACCTGAAATGGGGACATTGCCGTTACATCCATCCCTGACACCCCTGCTCTTTTTAATTTTGTATTATCCTGACTTTCTGCTAGAATGGAGACATGTGACAGATCCAGCAGCGTGTCTATCTTTTTTTTGAATTTCTGATGTCAGGACCTTCTTAATGACAAATTTAAAATGCACAGTCGTGCTAAAATGGACCTACTGTAAATGGAGACATGGCATTTATTGTTAGTGCTGCCCCACATGTACAAGGAGCTGAGATTGTAAATGGCAGTGCCCTTACAGGTGTCATGTTAAAGAAGATGGTTGTTTAATCAAAATAGATTTTAATCAACATACAACCAAATCTCTGATAAAAACCATGCAATCTGCACATTTACTTGTACTGTTTATGATGTATGTATGTGTATGAACTTCTCTGTTCACTGGCACTAGCCTTAAAAAGAAAAGCTTGCTTACATATACAGTAGAGGCACAGACACAAACGGGTATACAGCATATCCTGCTCACAGTGTTATTCTAAGATGCATGAAAGATCGGCTCAGGTGTCTGACTCCCACCTCTTGAACTAAGTCATTCTGCAGTGAAGTATTATCATACTTAACCTGAGAGCAGGTGTGTGAGTTAGAGACCTTTGAGACATGTTATGTTTTTAACCTTTTGTGAGTAAGATCAGAGTGCTATGTTCAAAATGGATGTGATGCAAAGTGTGTTGTTGAAGACCTGTTGTCCTCGTGAGACACACAGCCCAGTGTGTTTCCTCTTCCTCAGTGCTTTTGTGCATACAGTATATGGTTTGTTTGACTTAAAATACTCATGCATGCTGAGTGTGTGTTGCTCAGCACAGCAACTTGGATACATGCATAAATGCCATTGCCTGCATTTATGTCTGTAAGTATCCAAACTGGTCTTGCAAAAGTTTGGAAATGAGTGATGCCTTCAATTGCAAATAATGTTCACAAGAAGTGTGAGAAGTGTGTTTCCGTAGCAGGAACACAACATGCAGAGAAGACAAGAGTGGTAACACTAAAGTAGCTTTTGGGGTGACAGATGAACACTTGCCTGTGCACAACTTCATGTTTTTCCTGTCTGTGTATGCAGCTCGCACATTTTCTGGTGCTTGTGTAATGTAAATATAGACTATGTGTTCTCTGTGTGGAATATATACGTACCTGTGCGTGTCTATACACTAAACTATGTCTGCCACTTTGTACTACTGTGCTGTAGTATGCCCCTCACCTCATGTGTTGCCTATGTGTGAGCGTGTGTGTTTGCCACTTAGTGTGATTGAGAGCAGAGTGGCGCTGGGGTGGCAGCTGGCGAGGCTAATCCCTGTATGTGAGGGACGGGGCCCAGCCCCCGGTGTCACCCAGACCTGCCAGGCCTGAAGGAGGTGCATTCAGCCCGGCCGCTTAGTGTCAGTCGTCCCCTGTCACTCTGTCCCATAATCACCCACATGACTGACAGACAGGCCTTTCCCTTTGATGGTGCAGGGGATTTGAGAGGAGAGCCACAGAGCTGCAGTGATGATCCGCCACTATGTGTGTGTGTGTGTGTGTGTGTGTGTGTGTGTGTGTGTGTGTGTGTGTGTGTGTGTGAGCGATGATGTTTCTGTGTATGTGTGTGGGTGCCACCAGGAGGGTTGCTTTTTCAAAAGGGTGCAAGATGATGATTTTGATCCAGCTTAATGATGAAGATGAAGCTGATGGTGCTGAAGATGATAATGATGACGACGATGATGATGACAATGACTACCCTTGGTAGCAAAGTGTGCCAAAGATGTGTGATGCAAAGGGATCAGTGGGGTAGCCATTCCACTAAGGCAAAGCCAGAGGGACCGAAGAAGACAGCGACACAAAGCCATGGATTTACTCTGTGTGTGTATGGGTGTTTGTGTGTGTGTGAGAAGCAAGGAGAGTGTATGTGAGAGTTTAAGTGTCACACACTCACACACGCTTCACATTTGAAGCAGGAAAATCTGAAATACACATGTAATCGCATGATTATGATAATACACATCAAGTGTCATCTTAGTTGATATTCTGCATGTGACAGTGAGTCGAGTTTGAGTGCGGCGCTATCAGCGGAGAGGTTGTGGGTAAAAATCCTGTCAGGCCTCTGGCAGTTCAGATTCTTATTGACTCCCAGGATACAGTAATGTTTGCATGTACATGTGTGGTTGGGAGAGACAGAGACAGGGGTGTGTAGTGTGCATTCTGATGATTATTTCATCCACTTTGTGAACAACAGGTTTTGCACAAACTTAGATAGTTGAGTCACAACTCCACACAGATATAAAAGACAAACCACAGGAACCAGTGTCTTTCCAGCAGCTACTCTGATGACACTGAAGATAAATGTCCATTAATTGTCTCAGAAGTCACATAAAAAAGCATTCCCTATAGTTTACAGTAACACAATATGGTCAAAATTAATACAGTACAGTAGGATATAACAGTCCAAACCAATATTTGACCAGCATTTGGCAGAAGCATAGTCCCACTCTTCATTTTCTTCAGACAACAATTTGCAATGGCACGATTAGACAACAGAGATCTATATTAACTCATATTGTTCTTAAACACAGCAAAAAGGAAGCAAGACAACCTGAGGCTGCTGCGGTATCTTTAGGGACAGATGCACAGCGAGGACATGAATGATGTCTTGCTGCAGAAAATGGCAGCAGACACAAGTGCTTGGCTTGGGCTCATGGTGGCAGCGACGGAGGCTCAATCGCACAAAGGACGGTACATCAACAGCTGTTAATTTGCAGGTGGTTGAGGTGAACTGAAGTGGTTATGTATTTTTTTTTCCATTGAAATGTTTGAGATTGTGTCCATGGTTACAGCACTGTGCTCCACACTTAACATTTTTGTGACTTTTGTATATTACTTTTTTTGATTAATTGTTTTACACAATAAGCCAATTTTCTGCATAGTCTGTGTCTGTATGCTAAATCAACAGAGAAATATGCAATGCAAGGTAGGACAGTTTTGATGGTTTCGAACGCAAACCCAGAACAGGCAGGGTTGCTTAACTTAGACAGTGGTGGTGTAAAAATGAAAATAAAATAAAGGTCACTAGTCCCCTCTGTTAAAGTAGTCCATTAATGCAGCTCTAATGTCAGCCAATTCTGGATTACCATGCTCAGGTAGTGCCTGAAAAGGAAGCTGAATGTTTCCACACTCGTCTGGGTGCTTCTCAGTGAAACTGCAGCCTTCATGAGCCAATCCTGCATGGGGTAAGCCAGTTTACTGATCAGGTAATGTCTAATATCATAGTCAGAGATGCAATTCCCCGTCACTTAGGACTTGAAATTCTGCAGGAATTGTAGAGAGCTGAAAATCCAGAGCAATAGTGTCCCAGCAGTGGTGAGATTGTGGAAGTGCACAGACAACAGGTGACCTCTGCCTTGTCGACCTGTAAGACAAAAATAAGTGAATCATTCATTGACTAGATTGAACTGCAGTGTGTTAATTACCAGCGTAGTCAATGCTAGGTAGCTTCTTCTCTAATGTAATCACCATACACAGAAATCACAACAAGCAGCACAAATGCATTGGACCAGTCCTGTTTGGCTGCCAATGTAGGCTCACAAAGCCAGGAGTAAAGGACACGATGGAATCCACCATCGTTGTCATTGTGCTCGAAGCTGCCACTAGAATATACATAGAGGATCGCAAGGACCAGAACTGAGTAAGTTACTTCAAAAATGTATCAATCACCCATAACTTATTACTCCTCTAAAAAGTGTCCATAACTAAAGTAACTATAGTAACAATACTTGACAGGTTGCTCAGTAGAAGGAATTTGTTGCATTCCTTTACTCAGCTTCGTTCCATCAACGGTTCCTGCGAGAGGCAGAGTGGGCCCTGTTAAACAGTGCAGAATGGCTCACCAGAAAGGCATTACAACAGCTCCACATCAACCAAAGCAGGATGCTCATTTGAAAAATCAGCTAAAACCATGACTTGGAAAAAAAAAAAAAAAAAAAATCTCCCATTGTCCACAAACAAGAGTGTCTTGATAAATAGCAGGTGTTGCGACTGTATGTGTCTTACTGCTTCTTCGGCCTTGTCTCATCATCACTGGACTTTTCTGTGTCTGCAAATCATTACAATAGATGAAGACAGAAATCAGATAAAAGTGTGTTACAAAAGCCATCCTCCCCTCCATCCATTAACTGGACTATTAGCCTAATTAAAATGAAACAACAGACTGTATGGCCACGAGTTTAGCATTGTAACAGCTCCACATTATGCCCTTGTACTGTGAACCTGTGTGGAGTACAGCCATTGTCTCAGGGCAGTACTGTTCCTGTATTTATTTTTAAGGCACAGTTTCTTGGTATCATTGTTTTTCTTTTGCTTTTTGCTCTTGCACCTGCGGTAGTCCTGTCCCACTTTGGCCAACATCTATTTAACACATGTAATAGAACATAAGGTATTGTGAACAGAAAAGCAAAAAGTCTACACTTTGGAGTTATAGACCATCAATAGTTAGCTTAGGGAAAACTTAAACTGTAGTATTTTCGTGCCGTTAAAATTTTGGCTACAAGGGTTTTCTATCTGAGACTCGGACAACCCAGAGCCAGACATTGTTCCGCAGTGGTGGAACTTCAATGAGGAGCACTTCCCTGCACTCTCATAAGTGGCATATTTTAACCTGAGTATCCCTGTATGTCTTGCGCCACCAGAGCAGGATTTAGAAAACAGTCCCACACAAGCCTCTACTCCAGCGGCCATCTCATAGTAAAGCTGTGGGGTTCACACAACTCTAATCAAAAGCCAGGTGATTCCTGTTTGTAGCCTTGCTTCCTCCCGTTTCCCCTGTTTGAGCTAGCTGCCTTTCTCCACCTCCAGCCACTGCACAGGGCGACTGTGTCTTCAGTTAAACTGTCTGAACCCTCCACCTTGTAAGACAGAGCATAAACTCCCAAAATGTCAAAGCAACAACAGTTATTGGAGTTGGTTACTGCTAAATAATTACTGAATTTAAAATTGTAAACCTGAAAAATCCTGTGTAATATTCAAATTGCTGTCGGGCAATGTTTTTCCCAACAAAGGCACATCATAACTATGCCATTGGCCTATAAAGAAAGAGAGCAAAACTGGGTAAAAGCAGCCAAGGGTGTAGCCAAGGGGTTAAAATAGAGTTTGATTGCGAGCGTGTTTATTGCCAGACACATAAGCATCTCTTTGTCTGCCTGTGTGTTACATCGTCCCAGGCAGTAATTGCTTAAAACAAGATGCATTCTGTCGAGTGGACACCTAAATGAAAATATGTTTTCACCCTGTTTTCAATCACAGTCTGAAACAGACAATTAATGGTCTCTTAATCCCTGGACACACATCCACGTCTCCAGCTCCTGCTCTGGCAAAGAGGCCAATAAAAACCTACAAAAGTAAATTCTTTGTTGTTTTCCTTTTACCAGTTTCTTTTTTTCCCCTTGTCTTTACCTCTTCTATTTCCAATCTTGAACTCATGAGTTTTCTCTGATAGTGATCCTGTTAAATTAAGTGCCTGAGCTTTATCCAGTGCCCTCTCACCGTCACTCCTTTAATTTAGTCATTATAATTAACCATTAACTGGTGTCAGTTTCTGGGCCACTAACAGGCCCACTCAGTTCTGCTTGTCTGCATTATCACAGTTTGGGGGAGAAAGTAAATTATAATGAAGGGCTATATAGTCCAATTACTGATAAAAGCAGCCAAGTGCGCTCCTTGTAATTAGGTGCCAGTATCCCTCCCTCCTTCTCTCTCTTTCTCTCTCCCTTTCTTGGAGTGACACATCGGAAGGGAATATATGCTTAATAGCTATTTTTATTACCGTTAACCTCTTACTCATGTTCTTAACCCAGTGACTTTCAATCACAGAGACAAGGGGATGCCACAGAGAAGCCTTATCTCGCTTGCAATTATTTTATGTACTCCACATGCCTGTTAAACAAAGTTAACTGATAGAAGTGGGAGTGTCGAGGAAAAGGAAAGCAAAGGAGGCAAGTATTAAGAAAAGCAAAGAAAGCGAGAATAAAAGGGATGCTGGAGAGGAGTGAAGGACTGTAGGACAGCGAGAGGAAACAGGCAGCAGCGCATCCTTCTGTTCCCACTCTAATGGGATGGAGCGGAGCTGTCTCCTGTAGCTGGGTCGTGTAGTTCCCCACCAGAGCACTTACAAGTCAGGGCTGGTAATTAAACTGTACGATCAGCCCCTTCTTTTTCCTTTTTCCTCCCTCTCTTTTCTTTTTCAGTCCACCCACCCGTTTGTTCTCCTCTTTCTCTCTCTTGTCAGGTGAGACAACATGCTTTGGAAAAGCGTGAATTAAGAGGAGCGAAGGGTAGAGACGAAAAAGGGAAGACCAAATTAAGGCTGCTGGAATGAGGATGGTTTTTAGAGTTAAAGCAGAGCGATGGGTTGAGTGCAGCCTTAATTCAAAAGACTGGACATGAGGGGTTTTTTTTATACATGACTGAACTGTGAGGAGAAGTAACTTAAGATGAAGTCTCAGCCCAGTTAAACATAATTCCTCTTAACTCGAGGCCATCCATTCACCAGTCCAGTAACACACTAGATTTACTCAGACTTTTGGCTATTTTTCCGGGCAGTGTGACGAAACACATTGCCCAACAGGCCACAGTCACAGTGTGAGTGTTATTTTAGCGTTTAAAACCTGCATCTTTTTCCTTATTGCACATGAGACATGTTAACAGAGGCTGATTATTTACTCTGCTGGATTTCCTAAAATCAAGCAGTATGCGACATCCGATTTTGCATGGAAAATCTTCCCTGCTAAAAAAGCTGTCATAAACATGAGCAGCAAGATTGTGGTGATGGTGATGTGGGGATTCAATTTAAAAGTGATTTAATTTAACTGATTCAATGAGACTAAATGGCAACTGATATAGCACGGGGGAACCTAAATCTGCAGTGAATCAGTTATCTAAAAATAAATAAACTGATGAAAACAGGAGAGGTAGAAAGCAGCCTGACAAAGAATATTTTCAGTCATTTAGTAAAAACAAAGGAACTGGTTGTGGGTATTTTTGGCGTGCGTTCAATTAAAGGGGAATTTGAAGTTGGCCATCAATGAACTGGTGAAATCACGAAAGGCTGCAACTTCACTTATCTCTCTGATGATAAGACATTAAAGCATTTGGCTGCCCAGTATTTCTGAGACATCTATCGAACCACCTCCACCTGTCTGCACATTTTCCTTGTAAATCTGGCCCACTCTGTTTCATTTTGGAAACTTTAATTCAACCACAGCACTTGATTTATTTTGGTTTTGTCATCTGTGCTTAAAGCTGCAATTTCAAGGAAAAATCATCTGTTTACAATAATCTGTAACATTTAACAAATCTTTAAAAAAAAAATTAATTTACAAATTAAAAAAAAAAAACATTTAACAGCATCAACGTAAACATGTCCCTCATGTTTAGTTTGTGAGTGTCAAAGTTCCTTGTAAATGGCTTGAAAACTGCAATGAAAAACTGCTATCAAGCTTCAAATTGAACTATGTAGACAGATGTTTTTTTTAAAGACAATTTGGTAGCAGAAAATCACTTCATAATGAACAATCATAAGTTTATGTCAGGTAAGTTTCATGTGTGTAAGGTTATTTGATATAAGGACTTGACATGATTGATTCAAGAAGTCAGTGAGTAACAAACTAGTCACAGTGAGTAAAAGGTCATTATTATAAAGAAGGTGCTTCTGAACAGCTCTATATGCCCTTTATATCTGGCAGTGTATGCAGGCCCAAGGCTGTAGTGCACCTGTCTGTATGGATGTGGGGTGGCTCTGCAGCAGGGAGTGTGTTTTGTGAAGGCATTGTTTTCTGGGAGTTTGGTGGCGACAGACGATGGATTAAACGATGAATAAGTGATTTATTAGCTGCCGCTGTCACGCTGGTTAGATGGATTACTACAAGCCACCTCTGACCCCACTTACCAGCCCTGTGTCTCACCGCAGAGGTGTGTGTGAGTGTGTGTTTGTGTGTGTGTAGGTGGGTGCGCTGGCCAGCTGTATTCTTGTGACAGGATGAGACTAGTTGATCAATGGCCTAATGAACACTGTATTTCATTGGGCCAATGAAGTGAGAGGTGCTAGCCAGCCGCAGCGGCACGGCCACGGTTTTGCACTCAGGGCAGAGGAAAGGCGTGATTCCTCCTCAAAGCCAAACACTTTCACATTTTGTTAAAATACTGGACTCTCCCTGGTGCGTTGGCACAAATGCGTCTTTTTAACAGGCATCGGTTTAGATGATTAGTTTGGACAAAGGGAATGTGAACTAATGAATGGCAGTGTGGCTGCACAAATAAGCAGCCACACTGTGGATAAAAAACTTTTGCACTGAACTTAAATGCACAATGTTCCACATGACCCATGAGTCAGACTCATATTTGATCTGTTTCACTCATATTTAACATTAATCTTCATGATTCATGCTTCAAAACATGTAGTGGAATATCATATAATCCTTTATAGTAATTGATTCTATTGTCTATTTTTTCATTGATAGTAATTCTTTGAGGTTATACTCCTCATTTACATACTTTTTAAACATTTCTTTTTGAGAAAAACTACTCACTTTGCATAGCTGGTGTAATTGTTATTTAAATTTGCTTTGTATTTTAATTGACGTTGTTTTTGTCATGTTAAGGGTTTTCTTAATTAATGATTGACATGTCAGTTGTCTCTGTGGAGTGTGAAGATGTGTTTCACGTTGTGAAATTGATGATTGTGACAAAACAGCCAGTGCTGACAGTGAGCAGAATGTAAACCTGCATTCATATTATTCCATTCTGTTTCATTCAACTATGTTCCATTTTGTACTTTTGTGTGGATTACGACACAGAACTCTTGAGCAAAATGAAAGATGGAGGTATCTGTTAGTACCCTAACAGTGGCTGGTGGAATGATACAGCACTGCTGTCCTGATCAGGAATCATTTTTCATAAACCGTAAACCTGTGCCTGCTGTGCTTGTGGGTTTGCTTCCTTCATTGTGGTTGGTGTTTGCATTTCACTCCAGGTCAGCATGCAAGAAGCACAGCGTAAGCTTGCCCATCAGATCAGTGAGTTTAACAAAGGTAATCTCACTCATGAACTCCCAAAGAACAGACAGTTGATTAAATGCCTGACCAGAGAGGAGCATACATTAAACCACTGTTACACAACAGTAAGCAGTCCCCAGTGCAGCCGTGGGACACTGGGACCACGTCATGGTCCACCTGATGCCTGCGTATAGGCAGAAATGAAAGCTCTGTAAACCTTTTGTGAGGACATCAAAGCAGTGGAACAGGACTTTCATGCATGCTTGGACTGCTACCAACAGTCTGGGTGAGTCCACAGAGGCAGTGACGTCCTAATGCAGCTTCTGTGAGGACTGCTGTGTAGCATCATGGACCACCAGGGTGATGATGGGCTCAGGTTTAAGGAGGCAATTCTCAGCCAATGACTCTGCTGCTTCTGGGCTCTCAGACGGATCAATTATAAAACTAAAGCCCCTCACTCGATAAATGACTTCTGCCTGGCTAACAAACTGCATGAGTTCTGCTGCTGATTTGAAAAACAAAGGGACAGTTCAGACACCATCCTCTGTGACTCCATCCACCAACACCGGCCTATCACCTTCTCCTCCTCGTCACAGCTGCGACCCGGGCCCTGGCACAACTGCTCAGCTCAGAGGCCCCCCTCCTCCTCTAACACAATGCCAACTCTCTGTATCCTTCAGAGGGACGTCAACAGGCTTGATAAGAGACAGAGTCCCTGTAAAGCAGCTGGACGAGACTGTCTCTGCTTCCATTCTGAAGCACTGTGCTAACCACATGTCTCTGGTGTTCAGAGACATCTTTAACACCTCACTGGAGACATGGCATGTACCAGCCTGCTTCAAAACCTCCACCATCATCCCCTGTCCCCAAAAAGAACCACAGGACTGAATGACCACAGACTTGTCTGTAGTAATAAAGACTTGCTGTCCCACCTCAAAGCCACTGACTACCCACTCCTACATCACAACACTCATAACACCATCAACATAGTCCCCCCTCTTCATGCTCCTCAGGAACTTATGCCAGGATCTTATTTATGGATTTGAGCTTCAATACCAAAACCTGAACAGTTCATTTCCTGTCTGTGATCTGTGTTAGAGTAACACACATTTTTTGGATTATTTCTCTGCACGTTGCACATATTCTTCATAATCTGATCATTTGCATCAAATTTGCTTCAAATACTGTATTGCTCTCTTAATTTTAAAAACTGTTTTTTTTTCTTGAATATGTTTTTTATGTTTTATGTTGAAAATATTTTGACGTTGCATTATATATTTAGTCATACGTCGTTGTTTTTTCCCCTTTTTCCTTTTACTATGTTTACTGTTGTGCACCAATATACCAAAGAAAATACCTTGTTCATGTAAACCTTCCAGGCAATAAATGTGATTGTGATTCAGAAAAACTAACTTCAAACTTTATATGCAAGTGGTCTTGTGAAAGGGGTGGACAAAATAACACGAACACCTTAAGTTAAAATGTAGTCCAATACAAAGTCCGGACAGCCTCAGACATTTACTGTAGAGTTGAATGAATACCTACCGACACAGCAAAAACATTACAAAGGTGCATAATAACCTACACATTGTGTACACATACACATGATTTTAACGACACTTTTCATTATCCTCCAGGAATCTGAGGGAGCGCTTCCCCTGCCCTTTCCAATTATGTTTTCATTTCATGTGCGCATGTAGTTTGTCCTCCTTCCAGCTCTTTGTGGTACAAGGGAGGTTTTGTGGCCCAGGTTCGACCAGTGATGTTGCATATTGTCCAGAGTATAATTTTACTATTACACTGTGAACTCATCCTCTATTGCACGTTTATTTGCCCTGGAAGAGGAATCTCTTCTGTGTTGCTCTTCCTGAAGTTTGATTCCTTTTTATCCTGATTAGGAAATGAGACAAACATGAGAAAACAAACTTCTGAACATTAGATGATACCCTAGAACTGCTTCTTGCGCCCTGTCCTTTGCAGCCCCACACACACACACACACACACACACACACACACACACACACACACACACACACACACACACACACACACACACACATGCTTTGATGAGCTTTTGCAATAAAATGCAAAACAAAAGGATAAGGAGGGCTTCTTGCACCTTGATAGCTGCTGACTTTGTTATGAGATCTGTAATAAAGGAAAGTAATATGCTTTAAACATTAAATAAGACTTTAATTGTCGCCAGTATGAAAAACGTGCCTTTCTGAGCACGTAATTGAATGTTCCCATTGCATTGAGGGAATTAAAATAGGTTATTTTATGTGTTGCTTTATTTTTGATTGAATCTGCTCTTAAGTGGTTGAGACAGTGGAGTTATCCATTTTTAGATGCCTTGTGGAGTGCTCAGTGACTGAGAATTGAAAAGAGACACAGAGAGGGAGGGAGAGAGAGGAAGAGGGAAGAGGAGGAGAGGGAGAGAGAGAAATGGATGGAGGCAAGAGAGAGACAGGGATGGAGGAGGGGAGGAAATGACAGAGACAAATGCCTCTGCATTGACAGCTGTCCTCCATTTTCTCACAGACAGACATACAAATGAGGACCACAAATCAAACGAATCCCTCCAAGATTAATCCTGGGCCCCAGCAGGCACGCAGGCATGAATTGGCAGGCCTGTGGACTGATGAAAGAGGATGGATCTTTCGACTTTGATGAACGGTATCAATACCAAACACTTTAGGATCCGGTATTAAAGGAATTGGCATTTGGTCATATGGGAAGAATGAGTGTGCTGATCAACAAACAGACGTCACAGTGTCACACTGAGAATAGAAATTAAAGTCATCCAGGCTTACAGGTCAGGGCGCCTTTTACACTTACTGGTTTATATTTGATTTTTACAGTATGAATTTGTGTGGTACATCAGGTACTTTGATTGTTAATTATGTTTATTATAATGTTTTTGGTGTAATGCTGATTATTCCAACTTCAAAACAAGTGTTAATTGATTTTGATTGTGGTGAGGAGGATTACTGGAATCTAGCATATAGCACCGCTTTTTCTAACACTGCAATTCTAATACTAAGGAATTGATGAAATGTACAATGTTCGCTGTTTTTTTTTTTTTTTTTTTTTGTGCTACATACTGTAAACAAGCCAGAGGAAGGCAGTCAGGGTGGAAGGTAGAATTTGACACTAGAGACGCAAGTTTTTGTCCTATGTGTGGTTCAGTTTAAGCTTCTACATTAAATCCATTTAGTGCAAGTAAGAGAAAAGGACACAGCCTTGGTTAAATAGACAAAATGTTAACATGTGCAGACTTGTGTCACCTTTTTAATATTTAACCAAGACTACAGATTTACCCTTACTTGAACTAAGTGCTTTGAGTTGCCTAAACATAACCGTGCAAAGCAGTAATCATCCTTCAGTTGCAATTGGTGGATCTTGTAAGGAAAGCAAATGTTTCACTGAGACAAAATCATGCTGTTCCTTTCAATATGTACTGACTAGAATTTGGTTACGATAATATGAACCAAATTCTAACATTATCCTCTGTTCAAACCTGAAACCTGAAAATAAACCTGAAATAAACATACAGCCCTTTCAAATACTAGTTATACTGCTAATCTCTTTTTTTTCATGAAGAGTTACATTCATCTGGTCCATGACTTTCCAAGATTTTGACACAAAGACTGGGGTTTGCATCCCGAGACTTACAAAAAGATCTTGGTTTTGATTAAATGTTGATACGGTAAGTCACTGCTACTTTTTCTGTAAAAATCTAATTTTTTTTTTTTTTATGTAAAAACCAAAATGATGACCTTACCCTGATCTTAACCAATGGTTGTGAGTGTCTAAATATAATCATGCAAAAGTTTAATGATGCTATAGTCACTCTGAATGGATATTACATTGAAATTGGATAAAACAAATGAATTGTATCGTCGATGAACATTTTTACTTTTACTTACATAAGCAGAATTTTAGGTGGCAGGATTGCAGCAGAACCAGAGATAGCATCTCTCTTATTCCAAGCACTCTTCCACCACATCAAAGTGTGACACCTACATTACCCACAATGCAGCTCATGTCGCCTCAAGCCACTAGCCTCAAGCAGAGATGAGGAGCAGGCTACAGAAGTGTGCTGAACTCACTTCGTTCTAACTGCACACCACCAGACTTTTGTCATTTTCAGATTTGTAGTCTTCAGCCCCAACACACGCTGACAGTAGCAGTGAGTGACATCACATGAGACAATTTATCAGACTTCATGGAGCTCTCTCTGGAGCCACAAAAGGTTTGAGCCACCTTTTACACATACGCAGTCATACTACCAAGGACCTAAAAAGACTTTGATGTGTAAAATTGGTGTTCTCCTTTAGAACATCTCAAGCCACATAAAAGCCAGTAACATTTCATTTCAAGTACAGGCCAATACTACAAGATTTACAGACACAGTTCTGTATGCTCAGTCTTTGGTCTTCATGCACTTGGAATGCACTGCATATGTTTCCATTCACCAAATTTGTAGATGCAGGTACTGTAAGCTTCGTACACATACAGTTGATGGAATTAATGCCACACTGACCTCTCAGACTCTTACAGCTACTTGAATGCAGATTCACCTTAAACCTACAGAGAACTGACAGGACATTAGAATATTAAACATTGCTGATAAAATGTTAATGAAAAGTGTCATTAACGTGTTGTCCTGTGTCATGCAAGAGATTCAATAAAAACAAGTGTAATAGTCAAAGTTGTTATATTAACATTTAAGTTGTGTTGATTGATTCACGGCATCAACTCATTGAGTAACATGAAGGGAAACATTTCCACCTTAAATATTGCTGGCATAGCTGTGTAGCCTTTGAGCAGTACACTGAATTCAATTCTTTTTTCCTCAGACAGCTAGCTAACGTTAATTAGTGCAGCAAAACATCCTTTCATTCATCACTCAGTGACAAGGTTTCTTTATTTGTGATTTCCAAAGAAACATTTGAGAGCCAGCCTATTAAACCTGACCAGCTTGTGCTGCATCCACAAGCTTGCATGAAATTAAAGTTTTCATAGCATATTAGATGACTTCTGCCCACGCTGCAGCTTTTCCTCAGAATAGATGTTTCACATAAACTAAACTTCAAACACAAACTGCTTGAGTTCATATGACAATATTGCCTAATGCCAAGCTAACTCCAACCTACTCCAGCCCTGGTCTTTGCTAACGCTAATGTTACTCAGGGAGATGTTTGGCTGACTGTTGTGTAATATTCTCAACATGATGCAACTCTTCATAAAGTCAGTGGAACATTAGATCCTGTGGTCAGTTACAGATGACTAATGTATGCAAACTTGTCACCATAGGAACAGTGGCCCTACATAACCTTCAGAACAACTTAACCAATCATGTGCAAGCATTCATATGCATCATAGGTGCCCTCCAGTGTACACATCTGAGTAAACTGTGAGCAAACCCACTTGCTTCTCATTTCCCTAACCAGCCTGGCAGAATATTTACTTCCCCATTTCCATCCACACTTTGCCACATTTATTTATTTATTAATATTATTATGAGTGATGCTTATGTCTCTCCTTTCCAGCCATCTGAACCTGAAGCCTAGCCCAACCCTGTTCCCGATCTGTTCCTGTGTTTCCTTTTTACCTGTTCCTGACCTGCTCATCAGCCATTCACTCATGACCACTGCCTTAAGTAAGTTTCCTGTCACACTACCTGCCTCGCCCTGCGTGTGTTCATCTGCTCTTGGGTCATCTTCCCTTTGTTGCAGGAGTTATCTGTATGTGACTGACCAAAAATGGTCCCAGCAGATGAACTATTTTTCATGAATGAACTCAGACTTTTACCATTCAATGCCTTATGAAAGACAGCAAATGCCTCCAGTATTGAGCAACTCGCTGCTTGATTTCACCTATACTATCACTTAATGCAGTGACCTACATTCCTAAGAGACTTATATATCCAGGCATCCATTTTCGGTGCATTTCCAACAGCTTCACATCAGTGAGGCTTCAGAACCTCGAGCTTTTCACGATTAAAGCTAGTGATGACCTTCCAGTGTTTCTTATGTTATATAACTTTGTTTCTTTTTAAAAAATAGATTTGGAAACAGTTTTTAGACGTTGGTCATACTTACCTTTAATTCAGTGGAATTAAAGCTGCAGACAGATTTCCTCAAATCAAGTGTCAAATGTGAAATGCATCTGAGGAAAACTACAACAAGCTAAGAAATACTGATGGATGACACATTAAAGGTAAGGAATGAGTGTGGTTTTGGTTAAATATTTCAAAAGTTGTGTGTGTATGTTTCATCCTGTCAGTAGAGTTCCATGAAATTTATGTGAAGACACACCAAAACTCTTTTGAAGGCTTGAGGTGGTCCATGCTTATTTACATCTGATTAAATACAATTATACATGTTCTGTCTGTTCCTTTGGAATCAGCTTATCTTCAAAGTCGAAAAATGTATTTGCAAAATATTCATGAACAACCTATTTCATTTGTTTTCAATTCCCTTACAACTGTATTTGGCGAAGCAAGAAACAGGGTTAACATCCAAAATGTTGTTGTGTAATTGTGTTCATGACTGGTGACTGTGAAGGCCGTCACATCATTTTCATTCCTGAAACCATTCAGTGACTCCATGTCCAGTATGGAACAGTTTCTCCACTCATTTATTTAGGTTATTCCTTTAATTTGGACAATTTGGATCATTTGATAATGATATTTTAATATTAGTTAAGTTAAGTAAGTTAAGTATTAAGTGGTTGCTTTAGTTTGGTTGATATTGCTGCAGTTTTTGCTGAGTTACAGTTATTTTAAGTAAATCTATCATATATTTTAAAGGCTCACTAAAAGTTAAGACACATGAAATGATTTCAAGTATGCTTTGGAGTTAATTGCAGTATTAGATAGGATTCCTGAAAAGGCCCCATTGCTTTGCTGATACACAATGTGTCTTTTAATAGCAGTGTATTAGAACTGATATTCATGTTTTGTCTTATCCAAGCTCCCTATTCAACCCCCCTCCCAAAAAAGAAGAAAAAAAAATGACAAAGCACTCCAGATTAGGCCTCCTCTCTGTAATGCTTGATGAATGCTGGTGTTGAACTGTAGAAAAAGCCTCATTATGAGACACTTATAGATTACCCAGGGTGTCACACTGGGGGATAGGTGGTGGGTGTGAGGGTTTGTCTGTGAAGAGGAGGAGAAACAATGAGACTAGATCCTGCTCTGTCTCCCTCTCTCTCTCCACCCTCCTCGAGCCCTTCTCTCTCTCAAATGGATAATTCTGGTGATGCTTGTGACAGGCCGTGGTTTAGATTTTGATTTATGTTCTTCCAAAGCTAAAATCAAAGAATCCATCTAGTGCTATTTTATGGCAGTTGGGATGATGAATGGGCCAGTCTCTGGGCCAAAGCAAGCTGCTGTGTCTTTGCCCCGGATTTTAATTGCTAAAGTAGCCAGTCATTGCTCAGGATTCAAGACGCAATGAGAGAGAGAGAGGGGCAATGCACTCTCTCTGTCTTTCTCTCTCCTTTGTCTCTCTAACTCTTTCTGTCAGTCCTTCCATTTTTTTATCCTTTTAACAGTCTGTCCATCTTTCACGCAATCCCCTCTCTCTCCAAAATGCTGAGGAGATAGCTGCTTTGAAAGAAAATTTAATCTAGTTTACACTAACGCACTGTTAAATCATTCATAACCTGGCCATAGGGATCTGCTGTTACAAGTATAACTAATGGCTCACGTAATGGGCCTAACTTTGAAGTGTAAATTCTACATGTATATTTAATGTACAGAAATGCCATCTTTAAGCAAAAGGGCAGATAAGAGTTTGAGCCCTTGTTTCAGAGCTTAAAAAAAAAAAAAAAATGCTCATAACTTTCAGGGGTTTCATCTTTTTTGAGGGGTGTGGGGGGATAATGAGGCATGTGTTTGTCCTACCCTACTTTCTGGACTTTTCAAAGCTTCAATAGATAACCAATAAATGAATGAACAAATGAACAGATAAAAAATAACCAACAACACATTCCCAAGACTCATAAAGCTGATAAACACATGTAAATAAAATCAGACGCTTGCACATCTATTGATGGAGGAAAACGCCATTCGTCCTGCTCCCTCGTCTGCTCCTCCTTATGCACTAATATATCCCATCTTTATCAAAGAGAGAGAGAGAGAGAGAGAGAGAGAGAGAGAGAGAGGGAGAGAGAGATAGAGAGAGAGAGTAGTTATAGGGAGCATCATTGCTTTTCAAACACCACCAGAATCAATGATGCAAATTAGAAAAACAAGCAGGCAATAAATTCTTTTGCAACTGCAGAGCCTGGCGAGAGTTTTTAATAATTTTTAATAAAGCATAATTGTAGTTTGTACCACTGAATAATTTAATCACTCGGAAATATAGAGCATGAATGGGGGAGAAAGTATACGCATCTGAAAAAGAAAAAAAAAAAAAAATCCCCTCCTCCTACAAATCTCTGAATGCCTGTGTACCATATCCCTGTTTTCATTTGAGTGTGTGTGTGTCTGTCATGGGACCAGGTTTGCTCACACATATGGAAAAATGTGACTGCGATGGAAGCATAGACAATGATTGTTCTCCATCAGAAAATTTGTTTCAGTAACCTTCGTAATTTTTTTCACGTACGGTCTTCCTGTGAACACAGCTCCCTTCCGTTCCCACTGTTTTCTTTGTTTAAAGCTGGAATCTGTGTGAAACAGCTAACCTGTATGCTGGACAAGAAAGCATTTAGGTTAATAAGGCTACCACAATGAATCATTACAAGGTTTGAATAATTAATGAAGTTGCAGCTGCCATGCAACATGCATAAATTGTGTACAGGCAATCCTTCAATTTTAAGACATATGTATAGATCCTGCCACCATGAGATGATCACATCTATTTAATAAAGTCAAAGGAAAGGAGCCAACACTCTACATTTGTTTGGTCAGCATGAAACTCTGTCTGAAAGCAGATGTTTCAAGCCAAACGTGTATGATTTGGCAACGCTGTGATACTAAAGGAGACGGAGCTGAGCTCCAACAGTGTGGATGTGAGGAGGCAGAGCTGGGCTCCAGCCCATTTTAACCCCAGAATTCACTGCTGCTGCAGTATACAGCTAATTGATCACTTTGCACAAAATCTAATTATTTTTAGTTGCTTCAGACACCTTTTTTAGAGAAAGACAGAAAAGCTGATTTTCAACTATTTTGACATTCTGACCCCATAAAATTATTAAAAACAAATAGTTCGAAGAATACCATGGAGTTAATGGTTTATGTAGTTGTGAAAGAGCAAAACACTTGTCACACTGTCAGGCACTTGTACTCACTTTATTGAAGACATTTTGGGTCTGGGTCTGGATCTGTTGTGGTTTTTTTACAGTGAAGCTTTATGATCTGAGTGTCTAAGTTACTTTCTGTAGTCTGACTTTATAGTGAGGATTAAAAATGAATGAATTAGACATGGTGTAATATGGTCCTGGGCCTCAGCAGATCAAAAGTGTGCTTTTTAGGGTGAACACAATCTTGTGTTTTGAGGCTATAGAAGTAATGTAAATCAGGAGTCAGAGTATGTCAAACACTAACTGCTTGTCACACTTTATAGAATTATTAACAATCACAATGTGTTATGTCATAATGTGTGAAATGTGTGCATGGAAAGAAAATCTGTGTACGTGAACGTGGTACACCAGTGCTCCTTGAGCTGAGGTCACCTGCATCAGGATGATGCCATTGTCCATGGGTCCGACGTGAAACACACTATTAGCCGATGTGTATGTACATGCAGGAGAGGAGTGGAGAAGAGAGGGAGGAGAGAGAGCCTCAGGTGAAACACAGGCCTGCCTGTAATTCATAACCATGACATGAGAGCCAAGTTTCTCTAAATGAGGCATTCAGATAGCCAAACCAGTCATTTATCCTGGTGATTAATACAAATGATATTCGTAATAATAAATATCGCCACCAAGCAGTGCATAAAGCAGGATCAGGAAAAGACAGACAGAGAGGGGGAGAGATGGTTCCAGTGTTTATTGTGTGATGATCATGGAGGGAGCTCTCGTCAAGGTGCATTTCAGAAAAAAAAATATGAGCATGAAAAAAAAAACCAAAAAAACAGTTGTGTTGTCAGAGAAAAGTGAGGCCATTTCACATTATCTAGTGACGTTTTCATGTAAAATATCTACAATTGTCGGTGGTCTTTAGAGGATTTGCACTGCAGTTTGTTGTGCAAAAACATCATGGGGAAAAAAAGAATGCTGTCACAAATTTAAATACAGACATAAAAACAAAGAAACCAAGGCACTGTTACAAGCAATTCCATTTCTTATCAAATTCTGTGTCCCATTGCAAATCCTTCATGCTAATTACAGGTATTGGTAGATTTTTATTTTAAATGGAATTTATTTTGGAAATTGACCCTTTTTTTCAATATGTTGTTGTGCACAAATTAGTAATTCTCACTCTTAAATGGATGATCTATGCTGACAAATTAATAAAACAGAACATTGAATAATATGGTTCAGATTTTAACATGACTTTTTAATGTTTAAGTGTTGTCAAAGACAACAGCTTTTGTTTACAGGAAGTCTATCTGCCTATTTTTGTCAAAAGATGCAGACATTAAACTCTGGTTTAGATAATATTCTTCATGGCCTGAAAATATCCACTGTTTATTTTACATTGCATCAATTCGGTGGTATATGTTTGCCCCAAACTGTGCTTCTTATTATTAATGAGTCCATAGAATGTACAGAACAATAGAAATATGCATATCGTGAACTTATCATATTACACACTAGTATACACATATAATAACAACATATAATAACAATAATGTTTATTTAACCATAATAAAAATATGCCTAATAATAATAACAGGAGCTGTAAGTTTCAAGCAGGGCCAGGGCAGCAGGCGCAACCATGATCTACAAATCTCAGACGTTCCCATTGCGATCTAGACACAGCAACAATCCATTGAGATGAGGACTCTGGGGAAGAAGCCAATTAGTAATGTGTTAAAAGGACATGAATGCGTATAGATGGAGAGGAAGAGGAGTCGAGAGGAGCTTCACATGTCATGAGACGTACACCAGCAATCTCTGCCTATGGCAGCATTACTTGGGTCTGGTCCAAGGCAAGCCTGAGCCAGCCCGAACTGTAAGCTTTAAATGACATTTTTAAGTGTACCCGTGAATGCAGGGAGAGTGTTTGCCCCCCGCACCAAGACTGGAAGATGGTTCTATAAGAGAAGAGCCAGATAGCTGAAGGCTCTGGCTCTGCTGAATACATTGTAATTTTTTTTGTTTCTTTGTTTCTCCATACTGCACTTTATGTGAACCAATCAAAGGCAAATAAAGACAGTAACAGAACACAAACAGACCCATGAGAAGGCATGACAACTGACCATAGCAGGTCCCCAACTATAAAGAACTGCTCTGCCTTCCCCTCTCAAATTCAGATATTAAGCAGTGGTTAACTTATACATGGACGTACATTCCTCTCTCTCTCTATATATGTCATTACAATAGTCATCCTCCCTTCAAACTTGGTTTCAGATTGATGAATGCAGGGGAATTGATGAGCAAAGAATGTAGAATCTTTAAAGAACGGGGTGAAGAGAAGAAATGGAGAGAGAGACAGAGGGAGAGAGAGAGTATGGGCTGATGTCAGTGGCTGATAAAGTTTATCCCTTCCTGTCATTTCGCTGAAAGTAAACAGGCGCTGCAGCCTAACATGACATCACTAAGTAGGTTAAGTGTAGTCCCGCGTGGCCATCGATCATAACAGAATCTAGCATATTCTTGCCCCCACTAGGAGAAGAGGTAAAAGTTTTCCACTGTAGCTGAGATGACATTTAATTTTTCATATCTGCTCCATAGTCCTGGAATGAATTTTGGCAGACCTGATGCAATTTAACAGCTTGGCAGTTTAAAATTGGGCAATGAATCACTGGGATTCAATGGAAGCCCAGCTGCTGCATAATATTTTTCTGTGTCGAGGGTAGAGGGGCAGTGGGGGTGGTGGGGGTGGAGTAGTCGGACAGTGGGCCTCCACCCACTGCCCACTCCCCCAGTTTACCTCCGCCTCTCAAAGATTTTACCCTTTTATCGTATCACCTTTTAATCTTCTGTATGCAGAGACACAGCCATTACAAGACCATTAGCACCATGCCATCCATACTTTTTGTAATAGATATATCGTCTAAACTTTCAAAATGTCCATCCATGACTTTGCCTACATCTTTTTTTGTAAAAACAACTTCATAAAATCTGTATTCTCTTTTTACCCCCTTTAACTGATGACTTATTGACCTTGACTTAGATTCCCTAAAACCATTGACCTTTGCTCTTAAAAAGACGTTTTGAGTCCTGAAAACACTACATATCTCTGATCATTTGTCCAAAATGAGCTCATCCTATGTCCAACCCAAGCAAAACAATTACAGCATACAGCTCGCCATGAAAGAGCATCAAAACATATTTGTCTCGATAAGAAATCTGCTCACAGTGCAATAACAGGTTCAGTAGGCGAGGCTCCTCTCATCTCTCTCCTCTTGGTCCATCACGGAGCCCTCTGACCCCCAGACAAAGAGCACAACACACAATCGCACACCATTACATGCGCACAAACGCCTCGGTTCAGCACATAAAAGGCTCTCTGTGTGCTTTTAAAAGGTGAGGAGGTCCATAGGGCTCGCACTGTATCTGATTTTTGACAAAGCGCACGCTGGGTAGAAATCAATAAAGCGCCAGTGATGGGCCGATGGGTCCCGCTGGTCCTCCAGGAGAGGCGGGCCTCTGAGCTGCACCCATAATCCTCCTCCTCCTTCTCTTCATCTTCCTCCTCCATTACCCTATCACTTTCTTTTCTCCCCCTCTCTCTGTCACTATCTCCCCCATTGTAGTCCTTTCTCCCCTCTAACGCCCTCACTCCTCCTCCCTTTACCCACCCCCTCTTCCCACCCTACTAGTCCAGATGAACCCAAACAAGCAAAGAATGGACTGACAACGCTTTTGACACCGGCCGTTTATTAGCCCCACAGAGCGATGTTTAGAGCAAAGAGAGAGAGAGGGGAGGAATAAGAGGGAGAGAGATGTGGAGGTGGTGTGTGTGTGCGTGTGTGTGTGTGTGTGTGGGGGGGGGGGGGGTTCTCACCAGTTGGCTGGTTGGCTGAGCAATGTGGCGTCGCAGGGATGACCACGCTGTGGTGTGTATACTATAGTGTAGTAACTTCACCAGCCAGGTACAGCAATTTGTCAGGGTCACCATCAGGAAAATTAGTATTTATTCTGGTAGAAAAAGCTTTTGATGAATTGGTTTATTTATATGCTAAAGTATTTTGCATCCACACACAACCAGCTTTCTTTCTTTTTTCTTCCTTCCTTTTTTTCTTTCTTGTCTCACTTGTGACTCTCGTAAATCTTAACATCGTTTTTGTTGTTTTCCTTTAACCTAAAAGGTAAAGGAGATAATTTGAAGTTCAAAGAGTTGCAGCATGCATATATAAACTGTAGTGTGTGACGTTGGCTGCTAGTGCTTCGCGAGAACAAGAAGAGCATGTGTACCTTATTAACCCTGGTAAAGAGGAAGGGTAAGCCTGCAAAAGAGAGGCTTCCACAGTGATTCAAAGCGAAATACGTTGTTCTAGAAACCATTGTTAAAACATTATGTTATTAATTAGACTCCACTCAACAGAGCTCAAGGTTAATACATCAAAACTTTCCCTATCCTTATACCCAAAAAATTGCTAGCACAGTAATGAAAGTACCTCTCAATGACAAATGCTGTCAATCAGTTTTTGTCAATCACAATGATGGTTCTTAAACTATTGTGTTATAACCCGTTTATACAAAGCAATCTCCTGTCCCAGGATGCATGAGTTATATAATTTGTAATATTTTCAGAAGCATGGAGATCACTTGACATTATTCAACAACAACAACAACAACAACAACAACAACAACAACAACAACAAAGTCAGAGGAATGTAAGTTTTACTTGTGAGGTTGCAAATGGCATCTGAGCAGGTGGTTCTTTACCCTAAATGTCTATGTCCATGTATAAAGATGAGAGGGTGACACTCAGCAATGCATTTGTTATCTGTCGTCTGCCTGCTCATACACACAGTTGTAAATAGATCAAACTAACAGTTTTGTTAAACAAATATTTCTGGGATCTAAGGAGGGATTATTATATCTCCCAAAAGACACAAAATAAATATCCCACATATTAGCTTTATATATATATTTGTTTGTATTTGAAGAATTTTCTTAATTCCTTGCCAACATCTTATTGCAGTAACCTTCAGATGTTTTTAGAAAAAATATCATTCAAGATGAAATGCATTAAATGACAAACCTGGGGTACAGTGATTACCATGGCTGTTTTGTACATTTTATGTATTTTTTGATGGATGTTATTCAAAACGTCTGACTGACTGATAGGCTTCAGATGAAACTGTAAAGAGTTTTAATGCATAGCAATGACTCACTTTGAGGTTAATGCATTTCTAGTCACAGTGATTGATGGTCAAATCTATGTGATTCCATTCTAGGTGACATCATTCACCTGTTTATTTACCTGGCACCCTTCAATAAAGGTTGTATCCCTGCATTTGTACTCACTGATGAAGGCCGGATGGCTGAAAACATTTTGTGTATTGCCACACAGATGACTGAGTGAACTTATTAAACAATAGGATGCTGATTGTGACCACCTCCTCTTCAAAAAAAATCAGAGAAATAAACCAATTTTGTGTGACTGTAAAATGTCCTACCCCGTTACCCCGTATCAACAATTGGACTGCACCAAGAGATTCCCTTCAAATATTGCTCTATTTTAGAGAGGCAAACTGCTCGTGGTTTGTTTCATGGTAATTCTGCAAAGCAAAATTTCCAGCCCATGCTATCTTATCAATCTTGCATCTTTTTGCTGTTCAAAATGACTAACAGAGTGATAAGTCATTCAAACAACATTCTAGCATTAGCTTTGACAAAGCTCTGACAATCACATACCAGGTGGAGGCTGCAGTTTGATGCCACAACACTTTTCCAGCTGCACCAGTACAGACTCTCAATGTGTCAGACACACATTCACTCACACATGAGTATTATCCTTAAAGGCCAGTTTGTTATGTTGATCAGTGAATTAGGACACAAGCAAACTTGACTAACTTTACTCAACTTTCAGACACAGCCAACAGTGGTAGCATAGATAGCTTAGCACACTTTGACCTCTCCGCAACAGGCCTTAAAAATTGACTGGACTATGAAGTTAACGTTACTTTTATAAAGTAAAGTAAAGTTTAATGAGGTCAGGCTTGAGAACAGCACAGGATGAAGTCTGTTGTTTGGGGACAAAGGCATTAGAGTTGCATGAGAAGTCCGAAAAAACTTAAACCTTCCATAAGAAGTCACCAAATGCACTAGATGCAACCCCCCCCCCCCAACACACACAATAGCTAAACAGAGATCTAAGAGCAAAGAAGAAAAGGGTGAGCTGTTTCAAACCATGCTCCCTGATTCTGACATCACTAAAACCCTCAAGTGTGGAAAAGGCAAGATGTCTTACATTGAGCAATTTGGATCAGCAGATTTCGATAAGAGTAAGAGAAAGAAGACAAGAAAAGGAAGAAAGAAAAAGAGAAATAGGTCTGGAAATTGCATTAAAATTTAGTCCTGATTTATCTTGTTGAACCATGCATAAATCTGCTTTGTCCTGTTCTAGTCTAACAGAGACACCTCCCAATGAGGGAGCACAGCATCAGTGATGATCTGCAGTATCACAGTCTATCTTAAGTGCATGTGTCTGTAGGTGCAACAGCATTTCCAGCTCCATACATTACTACTGTAGATTAGACAGATATCAGACCAGTACTGACCAACGGTTAATGCCAGCAGGTGGTAAATAGTAGTGGAATCCCTACTTCTTTTTAAACACATCACATTGAATATGAATCATCTTTATCAGGATCCTTTGACATTCAGGGCTGAGCAGCAGGCGGTCCTGTCAGTCTCTGAAATTGTAACATTATCTAATGTAACATTAGCTCAGAGGCCGAAGTGAAGACTGGGAGCAGTCAAGAGTGTCATGTGATGATATCTGTTGTTTTTAATCATGACATGACTAACAGTCATTTGTCATTAGACAACTATATATCAGTCACCTCTAAATGTAATTCTACTTTGGATTGTAATGATTAGAATAAAAAAAGAAACAAGAAATTTGAAGTGTCACACTAACAAAGCTATTATCACTGAATGTGGGCCATATTAAATTGACCTGGTTTTGCAGATACAGACACAGTTCTTCAAAGTTGCCTTCAAGCAAAACACTGATACAATATTTGCCACAGCCATGATGAAATGAAGGGGAGTACCATATCACTATATTTTTCATCCATATGATTGTATGATATCATAAAAATCCTCAGTTAATCAAAAACTAGCTTTTTGTATAAAAATAAGTCCAATATCAATTGTAACGTCATTTAATTCTCAATTTGGAGCACTCACGAACTGTTCTCATTATTTTTGTACCCCTTGAATGGACCACTGACCCCAGATAAAAACAATCAATGGCCCATCTGATCCCCTCCCACACCATCCAAACACTGGGGTTGCATGGTGTCATATAATGTGTACACTGTCTAGTAAATCTCCCATCTGCACTGTCAGTCCAGTGTTACTCCAAACAACATCAAGCAGAGTGTTTCCATCCTGTAGTGCCCTTTGTTTTGCATCACCTTCTCAAACTGGAGCAACATGCAGATGTTAAGTGTTCAGGCAGCAGATGAATAGACGCTGAAACACGAAGCTCATTTCAAACATTCATCAGTCCATTTGGCTCAATCTGAAATTCCTGCCTGCCTCAACAACCACATCCCCCCTCCACTCAAAATCCCTGCTTTAGACATGTATTAGTCATTATTAAACATAATAATGGCTTTTATAAGTCACCATTTGCCTCTTTGGTTACGTGAATTATTCAGCCAAAGAGGGAGAGGGAAAGAGAGGGAGGGCGAGGAGCGCTGCTCTAGTCAGGTGGGCCTTACACCTGAGATGGCAGGCGACAGATGAGGCATTTTGTCTGAATTATTTATTTGATTCTCTTCAACTTTTTACAACTGCCACATTGTTTTTTCTCCTTTTTTCCACCCACTCCTTCCGCTCCTCCATTTCCCCCCCTCAACCCCCACCACACACACACACACACGCACACACACACACACACTCTGCAAAACGTCACGTTTATTTCAAGCGGCGTTAATTACGGTTGCACAAGCTGTTAAGCTGTCGTCTGACGATTAACAAAGTCAAGCTCCAGCCCCAGCAGCACCACTTACTTTCCTGTTTGGCAAATGGGGGGGTGGAGCTGGTGTATCTGTGTGTGTGTGTGTGTGTGTGTAAAGAAAAAAAATCTGTTTTGTGACAGCCATTGTTAGCACTAACAGTAGGGCTATAAAAGTACAGGGGTCTTTTTTTTTATTTTATTCTGTCGCAGCAAGTGAACAGACAATATGAATAAACTTAATTTGTGAAACGTCTCCCCTAATTAATTTGAAGGAGTCGGAGGGGGGGTTGTGATATGGGCGGGGTGTGGGTGCTCGCTCAATGGGCAAAGCATTAAAAGTTAAATCAACAACGTGCTTGTCTTTGAGCTGCAATTCACACAAAGCGATGTAGAAATGCTCGCAGCGATTTGAACATTGGCTGTCAACCCTGGTGGGAGACAACATATTGTGATGTTTGTCCACATGTTTGTCTCCGCGTGTGTGTTTGTTTGTTGCATGGCTGGCAGTGCTGACAGGATGCATCTATATGTCAGCGCACAGCACATCCACAGCACAGCAGAGAGTGCTGGACAAACTGTATTAGTATATCCTTTCTTTAATGTCTTTGTCAATTAGTGGACGCTGCTGTCAAAGCTGTGTGCGCTGAGTCCCGTCTGTCATAATTAAAAGTGTGTGAAACTGCTTTTGGGTTCAGGGAGAAGGAAAACACTTCATGTAGTTGTAGCTGACACTTTTTAGACAGTTATGCGTTTGCTGAGGAGATTCAGTCAGTGAGTCCGCTCACTTTGCTACTCTGTGGTTTTCAAGATTTAAATGTTGCAAGGAGGCAAGAGGAAAAATGAATATCCAAATTGAGCAGCAGGTATTCATACACAATGTGTGATGTGGCTGTGTAATAAATAAACTCAAACATGGTACATGAGTAAATGTACATGAGTCGAAGGCCATGCTGGTGACTCTGTAATGCTGTACTCAAGCGGTACTGTGAGCTAAATGCTAATGTCAGCACGCTAACGTGGTCACAGTGACCATGATGATGATGCCTGATATTTATCCAGTGTTATGTTTACCATGAGTGTTGTCTTTGTTGACCATGTAAACATACAAACTGATTTTCTAATTAGCATTAAATACTTAGCATAGCTAAGGTTGATGTGAATGCTGTCAGTTATGCAGGTCCCTGATCATAAAGCAAAGGTGTTGTATTGACCACCAACCAACATGGCCATCTGTAGAGACACGCTGCTACTATGGCCATCACTGTAAAGACTGTGCTGTGGATAGACTTAAAGCAAAGGTCAGCGGGGTCATTCAAATTCAATGGTTTATACACTTGGTGCTCAACATATTTCTGAGGAATCTGACCATTTAATTATGAGATGTATTGAGTGCAAAGTTGACAATTTGACCTGAGGCAAGCTTAAAGAGTACCCAAGCAATGATCATGGAAGGAAAAAATGAGAGACACAAATGAATAGGAATCCTCCTGGAATCCCTTAATACTGATACCAGATTTGATGGCAGTCTGACCAGATATCTCTGGTGCAAAGTAAACAGATGAACACACACACACACACACACACACACACACACACACACACACACACACACACACACACACACACACACACATAAACACACAAATATTGTCAGTCATTGAATGACTGTCTTGACTGTCTGACAGTCTTGAATGCTTCACTTTGAGCCAGGAAAATATATAGTAGAGGTGGTGAAATTTTATGGTTACAGTCCAATGCAATAGATAAGCTTTAAAGTTTTTCTTGGCAAAAGATATTGGATGCAATGACAGACCTGTAGGCCAGAAGACAGCAGGGGGGGATGACCTGGCTCCGCTACAAGTCCGACATGCATTCATATCCTCTAGAGGGATAACAAAGGGCAAAGTTTAAACAAGCCCTTTTGAGTGTGTTAGTCTTTTCTCTCTGTGTCTCACATATGATTTCATTCCTCCTTGCTGACATTGCTTCATTTAATTTTCTAATTTTAGATGCATTTCAGTGCAGTGGTTGCTCACATGTTGACCATTTTTTCCCATTCCTATCTTCTGCTTGTCTACATACAGTATGTGTGTGTGTGTGTGTGTGTGTGTGTGTGTGTGTGTGTGTGTGTGTGTGTGCGTGTGCGTGTGCATTTGTGCGACAGAGTCACCGTCATTGCAAAAGATGATGTTCGGAAATGACACGTTTCCTCACGACTCAGTAGCATTCAGCGGCACCGCCAATCAGGGATCCGGCGCCGGGATGAGTTGTCGCGATGCGGCGAGACGTCAAGCAGCCACTCCGGTTTGTCGCCTCATCTCCCCTCCTTACTGCCACTTTGTAAAATCACATTACCCTAATGAGAATGGGAGTGGAAAGGCAGTGACAGAGCAGGGATATGGATGGGCTATGTGTCAAAGGCACTCAGATTTCATCCCTTCCGCTCTCTTTTTGAACTCAAAGAGCTGGGCCGGGGGTTGGGGTGAGGAGGAGTCTGTAGCCAGGAGGTCGTTGGCTTATTTCACTATGTGATGTGTCACTGTCAAGGTTGTTCTTGTTGTTCTATTTGTTTTCAGTCTTGTTATGTACTTGGTCACACACACATAAAACTTTATGTTTGCCAGAGAGTTAAGATTGGATGAATGAATGTCACCAACAGAATCAGAATCAAATCGAGTAATAGTCATATATATAGTTTAAAGGTTCAGCGTGTAGGATTTAGTATCATCAAGTGGTGAGGTTGCACACTGCGACAAAATGAATACCTCTCGCCTCACCCTTCCCTTACAAGTGTGTAGGATAATCTACAGGGGGCTTCTAAAAACACACAAAAGGCCCTCTCCAGAATCAGAGAAGATTCATGTCTTCTTGCTGAGTTTAGCTAGATCTAGCTTTTGCACCTACCACAGGTTTTTCTAGCTACAATTAAAAAAGGGCAGACCTCCACTCTGCAGAAATGTTTCATGAGTGCACTTTGAATTCATTTTGCTGTAATAAAACTCACAGTACATAATCTTATCCAGTGTATCTGAACAGTCACACTGTTGGTCCTGCTTTCAAACAGAATGCAGAGGTGGAGGAGGAAATACATTGGAGTTTCTCTTCTTGCTGAAAGAGCCAGAGGCTCATTCAACAAGATGAATACAACATGTAATATATGAATATATGTAATATATTTCCTGCTTCAGTTATACATGTAGTCTGTCAAAAAGATAAGATAACTTTGAGGCAACTTTACAGCACAAAATCCTTTCCGTACAGCTTAACATTTCCAGTAGGCACTCAGGTGTTTTGCATTATAGACATGAATGACATTCTGATACACTCCTGAAAACACGCCTCACAACATAAAAGTAAGAACAACCTCACACAGTGTGTGTTGCAGCATCAGGAAAACTAGATCTACTGGATGTAAAGGGAAGGTCAGTGTGGGTACTGAAGTTAGTTAGTAAGTTAAGTGGACATCAAGGTCATGATCAAGCTTCAGTAGTGGGGTCAGGGGCTTCCTACCTGCTCACACACACACACACACACACACACACACACACACACACACACACACACACACACACACACACACACACACACACACACACACACACACACACCCGCATACAAACACATATAGCTAAGGTCTGATTCTGACTGACAGGACAATTTCTCCCACCTCTTTCATTTGGCGATCGACTTTGTAGTAAAATACACTGCTCTCTCCCTCATTCTCCTTTCCTTTGCTGGTTCGACTCCTATCACAGACACAGCACAACCACACACAAACACACACACAAACACATTCACTCACACAAAAACATATTATACCCAAAACACACTCACACATGTTGATGCAAATAGATGGTATGCAGACACACACGTGAAGGTAAATACACTTGGGGAGAAGCAGATGAGCGGACAACACACACATAAACAGCAAGATAACCTCCACACACACATTCACATCCTCCTGCACTCCCACATACAGAAGGTGCTCCAGTAAAACGGATGGAGGTCTTGGAAGGTGAATGTTTATGTGACTCACTAGGCTGATTAGAGGGACGGAGATCTAAAAATAATTGGCTCCTTTTACTTCCTTCTTCCTATGGATTTATGAGCTTCTCTGCAAATGACTGGCAGCTTTTTTACTACGGTCAAACACTGAAGGATAAACTCACCCTGCCAGAGTCTGTGAGAGTATTAGTAAGCGTTGTGTGTGTATGTGTGGATGCTTTGGATGTTTATGTATGGACAGAGGCGTACACGCACACAGTGACTCACTGAGACTGAAATCAACCTTACAAATGTGACGTGAAGCTTGAGTACATTTGAGGCTGATTCAAAGTGCCACTCAGCACTGTGTGTGGAGTGGCTTCTTCTACACCCTCCCTGTCACCCAGAAGGCTTGGGGTGTGGGCATGTGTGTGTGCGGTGTTGGGTTCCTCCATCCAGTTTTCTGCTTGGGAAAACACTGCTTAGCCTATTAGCACTCCCTGTAATGTCCCCTCTCTCGCTCTTAATCTGCACAACACAACTGTCAGAGACAAAGCGAGATGGCCTAGCAGTCACTTCGTGTCTAGCGAGGAAAAGGGGCAACTGAGACATGAACGCTGCCATCTTACAGTCAATTATTCATTGATAACCTATTTATTTTTACCTTTAGTGTCAGTCAGAATTGTAGAAATGTGCATAAATTCATCTTTAATTAATCTGTGCACGCAAAGGTGCCATAAAACCACACACATCTAGTTCTTCTAACTAATGTATTATGTTTATAAGGGGGCAGATATATATTATTCATCATTGATGTGGCCCATCATTGCATATTATTGTGTCACATTACTGTCAAATGCAAGGAGACTTAAAGGGGTCAGCAAGCTTCATTAAAGGTGGTGGAAGGTGGCAAAAGGGAAACAATCAGGCGATGAGAATAGACTGACCGCAGAAGCAGAAACATCTAGCTGAACCCATATGGCAGCAAGACTGAGGGGATGAAGCGTAATGCACCAATCGGATGGGCAATGTATGCAGCGACTGCAGAGCAACCCATTCTACTTTATTTGACTTGTTATTGGAGATAAGAAGCGACATTAGCACTGGAAGTGGAAAAGAGAAAGCATGGCCAGAAACACGGTTTTATATTTAGATTAAAAGGTCCCGGAAATATACGTCATGGTCACAATTTAAAAACTGTACACTGATGTGTTAAGGGCATAAATAATTGAACAATGCAAATCCTCCATCATTCCCATCAGTTTATTAACCGGATATGAATTTATGTAGGGGAAAAGCTGATGATCAAGTTCAGCCAAGTCTGGTCAAGTGAGTTTCATTTGTATAGCCGAAAAGCACAAAGGACCCTCAATGCTTAGACCTCTTGTTCAGGTACGGAAAGCATCCCCACAAAAACAGTAAAAGTCCACCTGCTACCTGCTCTGTAAATAATTTTCTGTGAGAAAAAAAAATCAGAAACCAGTTCACATTTTATATTTTTGTTATCATAATGGTGTCCCCTAGTTTTGCATCAATTTGACGAAACACCATTCTCATTATTGTGATAGAGCCAAATCAAATCTTGCATAAAGCACTAACATCAGTGTTGTGTCATAGGTAGAGCAGATGGTCATCGTGAGCCAGACAGCAGCCTATCACACAAGTGCTACTGACTTTGAATAACCACCACACTGACTTTCCTGCAAAAATAACAGGAACACACATTTTGTCCTGCACCTTAGCTTGTTGAATGAGTGACCAAATATACATTTGCCAGGAGAAAGTGCATTGTTAATTCTTATGTACTCTGACTTGCTTACTCTTCAATGCAACCAACAACACACTCTTTGCCTATGACACAACAGCACAAATTCATTAACTCTGACTCTCATGCCCTATAGTGTAACATTGGCTGACATGTTGACACTATGAAAAAGAATGATTAGATGTGATTCCAATGTGACTTCAACCAAAAAAAGAGAGGATGGATCCCTCTCCCAGGAAGGACAGATATACAATATAAGACGCCTTTACAGAGGAAACAATAGTAAACTTGCAGTATGAAAAAAACAGAATGACAATATTAGAGTACCGGTACAGTGTAAATATGCATTTAAAGAGTTTAGTTCAGGAAAACATAAAGAAACTGAGTGCTGCCAAGGAATGATTAGATCTGATTCCAGTTGGGGGTGGCTGTGGCTCAGGAGTTAGTGTGGTCATCCACCGATCAGGAGGTCGGTGGTTCAATCCCTGGCCTCAGCAGTCCACATGCTGAAGTATCCTTGGGCAAGATACTGAACCCCATACTACGCCATCGGTGTATGAATTCATATGTACGTCGCTTTGGATAGCGTCACTCCAGAGGATGCGACAAACTAATGTTCAGTGCTGACCAGACATCTTGGAAAAGGATGCAGGCAGGCGTGAGATGGCTCTGCTCCCTCCATCTTGGGCCCTCCTCCCATCCCCTCATTGATTTTCAGTTCTCAGATCTAAGGGGCATCATGATGCCTGTGGAAGAACCTGCACCAGCCACTTAGGTGGGGATGTTTATGACAAGGCGGCAGGACCAAATGTCCCATGCTGTTGTCTTGTTTCACGCAGATCCAGTCCTTCAAAACAGCATTTTCCAAGCCTGGAAAACTGACAGCTCTAGTTTCCAGGTACAAGCTTTTCACAAAGAGATGGAAAAAGGTTTCCCCTTTTTCTACTACTAAAGCAGAGCCTGGCCACCATACTTCTCAAAAACTTCTTTGGCAGATGCAAGGAATCACTGCCGGCTCCATGGGATCAAGTTGCGCTCACCTCTTTGACCAAATAGCATGGTGCTGCTCTCCTCAGCTGTTTCTGCTATGGCCACTAAGCCTGGGGCTGTTTCCCCAGAGCCAGCTACTGACATTGAGATGGTTACAATGGCTGTTCTGACTCTGGCCATGGTGCTAACAGTGGCCATATCCAGTCATGATGCTGAGAAATATATGGCTGCACATTCTCAGCTTCCCCCTCTCATCAGACAGGACCTGCTGAATGGTCCCATATCCTCTGATTTGTTGTTTGAACCTCCAAAGCAGCACAGCTCACCTGTATGAAACAGGTGAGGAAGCAACTGAAGAAGCACACCTCCTAGGGCAGAGTCGTACCTCAGCCTCATCAGCAGTGCCAAGATGCTTGCTCTGGGAAGATGCTCCCCAACTGCAGCGTCCTCCTCAGGCAGGCTCTGCGATGCCCCAGCTAGAGTCACCTCACTAACAAAGTCAATGTCGGTGCCAATGCAGGATGCTGGGAATGTGTGTTTCAATTCAGCTGGGCAAAGGAAGCCCAACAAAGTACACTCTCCAAACAAAACAGAGCACAAAACATGTTGTGTTTTTATCACTTGTGGGGACATAACATAGACTTACATTCATTTCCTGGAGCCTTACCCTAACCCTAACCACAACCACTATTTGCCTATTCCTAACCCTGTACCTAACCCATAACCCTATCCTCAGTCTGCACCCTAAAATTTAATGATTTACATTAAGGGGATGTGCATTTTGTCCCCATAAGGCAGGTAAGTCCCCACAATGTGACTGTGTAAACAGATTTTTGTCCCCACAATGTGATAAAAATCTCTCTCTCTCTCTCTCTGTCTCTCTCTCTCACACACACACACACACACACACACACACACACACACACACACACACACACACACACACACACACACACACACACACACACACACACACACACACACACACACACACAAACAGTGCGGCAGGCATATCCTCAGTGCAGTCAGACCTGATGTATTGGAAAACCCTCCTGTGTTCTCATTGGTAGAGAGACATCACACAGATTCCTCCCTGATTCGTCTGGCTGGGGTGGGATTTATCAGGTGATGGGGGGGTGGTGTTAACCTGGCTTGAGCATCTGTAATGCTATCACATAAGCCTACAGTGCAGTGGAGCTTCTGGGTGCACTCCATGAGAACCTTAACCATGGTGCTCTGTAGAGAGATGACAGTGGCAGACATCTGTGGAGCAGCATCTTGTGCTCTCTCATTTATTGTGTGCCCTTTTTCACTCTATTATTGTATGAAATCAATGTCCCACCCCTCTGCAGCAGCAGTACTGTGGGGGCAACGTTTCTCATGGAATCTGGAGGTACAATACATAACCAACATTTTTTGTATATATGTTGAAAGTGTTTGGTAAAAACTGACTTACAGTACCGCTCATCAGATAGGGGTAGCATATGTCAGCTGTGCTCGCTTCCATTTTGTTGTCAAACTTCACAGTCTTGAACCTCATGTGACATAGCTACTGACACAGTCACATCCACCATCTTGCCTTCTCTGTCTCTCTTCTCCCTCTCTACCTCATATGCTCATGCACACTCACAGACTCATTTACATGTGCAACATGCTTGCTAACTGCTTTTATGCTTGTTAGTGTAATTGCTTGTGTTGTAGTTGGACAATAGGCGTTTATTGATTGATTGATTGATTATTGACTGTTGATGAGTGTTGCTGAAGTTAAATAAATGTTGTTGTACAGTTGTAGAGCAGTTGTCTGTGATTGGGGTAAGTGCTTGGATTCAACCCTTCACTGTTCACTTGATGTAGTCAAAATGGTATTTTAATCACTGGCATTTTAAGTGAACATCCCTTTTGTGAGACTGCATTCATATAGTAGATGTTGAGATCCATGGGACCATCAAAGTTATTTTGAGACATCATTCAAATTTAATAGTTGATATGATTCTAAAATTTCCCTTAATTATCTCTTTTGCTATTTCAAAGTCATATTTGTTGCTGATCACATACATCTTTTAAAACATTTATGGCACATGTGAGACATGATTGGATTCTGTAAAAATTCCAAGGATGCTCTTAATATGGCAACTTCCTGACAAAACCTGAATTGCACATTAACTGCACTAAATGCATTTCCTACCAAGTGTATTACAAACCACACGTCTTAGCAGCTCTTTTGAAGCTGAAGATCATTACCAGTGAGGAGGAAAGCACTCTTTAGAGTCACGAAAGCCACTCACTCTGTTAGTCCTGGACAAATTATGGACTTTTAGACTTAGACTGTTTCTTTATTGATGCCAATTTGGGAAATTATTTTATTGCAGTAGCAATTTAAATATACAGACACAAAATATATACCACTAGTGTTCAAAAATGTAACACAATGTATAAACAAGAACACTTGTTTCACAACTGACAAACAATAAATTCAATCAACAAAAACTGTCATCTGTAACATGTCAGACTTTGTTTCAACAAGAAGATATTTCAACAGTTATGAGAATATGTTGAGGACTCTGTGATGTTTTGACATTTTATAATGTCTTATATCTTATATGTTTATAATATAAAAGCCATTAATTGTGAGGACCTGTGGTTGAATTACTTTCAGCAATTAAATATGTAGCCAATCTGAAATACAGTATCACCATGTACCTAACATTAGCAGTGAATTTTGCTGTGCAGTATCTTCAAGTTTGATATCAGTTATTCATAGTGGGGCAGAGGGGTACTCATGGTGGCCTTTTACTAAAATGCCACAATGACGTTAACCTATATATCTACACAATGATGAGAGGAGCCTTGGCTTCCCAATAAAACAAAAGAAAAAGCAGAAATCCATTATAAAGGCAAATGTTACCTTTGCATGAGAATGGTCATCGGATAGTTCCAGCCAGAAATGTAAATTATGGTTATACTCGAGGCTGCTGCTCTCATGTGCATGTGAGAGAGAGCATATTACATCCTTGCAGTGTGTGTAACATTTGTGTATGCCAAGAAAGGGTCTGTATTAGTGAATAAGCAGCACATTCGGAGTGTATTTTAGAGGCTCTTTTTTTAAACCTTTATTTGTTTATTCAGATTGAGCTGCTCTAGCAGTGCCCTACCTCACGTCTGTATTGAAATTACATGTGTTTAAGTCTATGGAATTTCTGTTGCTAAGGAGCAGCAGAGCAGCATGAACAGTGTTACTCAGAGTTACCTGTTTGGTAATTCAATTTTAAAACTTTCCAATTACAAACTCACTTCTCTATAACTTTTTGCTACTGACATACATCAAACAGTGATTTATCATAACGCAGTGTTGGGATACATGATCCCATTAGGGAAGTTATAGTCCATTGATGTGTCAGAGATCAGGATCAGGTTTGAATTGAACACATCAACACCTTTAGGGATACAGTGCCATACTGAATTTCATATTTTCTAATCATCCAATTGAGTGGTTGCATTTGATTTTGTGATACCTTTGTCAATACTAAAATGACCAGTAACAGTTTACAGAATGTTTTACTATTTTGAATGTTATACAATTTTAATTTTAATGCAGCACACCTTTCAGTCTTATTCGAGTACATTTTAGAAGTACCTTAGCTGTAGATTCTATATGCACTGTAGAGTATAGACACAGCCTTCTAAAGCTATCACTTGTTGGTATCTAGAGCCACACACACACACACACACACACACACACACACACACACACACACACACACACACACACACACACACACACACACACACACTTTTTGGCCTCCCCCACTTCTGAAATGAATCTGGTGCCCTTGCCAGCAGGGTGCACAGCTTAGAGGGCTGAACCTCTGTTCATAGAATTTAAAGTTACGGTACCCAACTGATGTTCTACTATGTGTAGGCTTCATCCTCCAGTGTTATCACTCCTGGGATTCCAGCAAAGCCAGATGTGGTCCATGCCCCAATTTGTCCGTCTGGTACCCACAGGGGCAAACACCCCCACATCATGAGAAAGTAATAACCAGTCCAAACTCAATGTCTCACAGTACAATAGGACATCACAAGCACAGATGGCAAAGAGACAGTACAGTATCTGATGTTCACCAAGAGGGAGTTAAAGTGGAAAACAACATTAAATTGCTGTGAGAAGCAGAGATGATTACAAACTGTGAGAGTCTAGTAAAGCAGAATAGGCAAGAAAACAGCTCTCCATGCACTGAGAGGCGTGAGGAGAGCGCACAGTCATGCAAATAACAATCACTCTGACAAATCATAGAAAAACTGGAGACATCCTGCAGGTACAAACAAATGAGAACGCAAGGGGAGTTAATAAATAATTAGTACTTTTCTCTTTCAAATCAGACTTAAGATAAGCATTTTTGCAACTGCATTTATATTTTTTTAGTCAAATGTAGCTTAACCGTGTTATGTGATACAAGACTTCAGTACACTTTAGACCAAATATTCCATAGGCATAATATTTCAAACATTTCATAGCCGCAAATTCACATCATAGGCCAAACACGGCACTGCCATATACTAGGTCGCACCCTTGTTTTGTTGGAATAGGTAGTGAACACTTATTGCTTTTTGTGTACTTTCTATTTGGTGTCTTTGAATTTAATTCATGTTCAGGAATTTGGATTTCAAGGGATTGCCTTTCGATTTTTTCCATGGCTTCAAGCACAGGTTGTCATCATTTTACCTACTGTTGCTTAAAGCTGCAGTAGGTAACTTGTATAAAAGTAATTCTTTGTCGTGTTTGCTAAAGCTGTCCTTATGGCCAGACAGCAGTACATGAAACATGTAATCTGTGAAAAAAAACCAAAAAAAAAACGCTCCATTGGTCCCACCTACTGTGATTTGCAAGAATCCACCACGCCCGACACAAAACAACCAATCAGAGCCAGAGGAGCGTCTGAGTGAGTGTCTGATATCTGTCAATCACTACTTACACGCTGCGAACTGCCCCCTCCCTCTGCTCATGCTGCTGGCTGCCGCTCAGTCAAACAGCTCTGTGAGCAGCGTCAGGAGGCTAGTGAAAGCCATGGTGGAGCAACAGCCACCCACAAAGGAGAAACTGCCCATACGACTGCTGCCAACAACAGCATATACGGCTAAGACAACAAATAACCAGAAAGCTAATATGGTGACTGTTACAGTAACACTCCGCAGCACGTACGGTATGTTAGCAACTGTGATGTAGCGGCTGGGCAGAGTTAGCTTGTTTCCGATGCTAAGGCTAACGTTACTGGTTGTCACGGCAGCCACGTAAATGTCGCAGGGAGGAGGGGTTTGGAGGCAGGGCCTGAGTGCAGCAGAGAGGGAGGGGGAGTGACGTGAACTTGTGTTTGTTCAAATTTTCAGGCTAAGTCTGCTCTCTTCTCCATCTTACCTACTGCAGCTTTTAAATGCATTGTCCTCTTTCGTGTTAGTAGTTGTAGATCTGCTGTTCTTTCATTCATATAAAAATCTTGTAGGTGTGGCAGACCTTTTTATTTTTTTTCTAGCACTTCCAGCATGAGACAGACCTTTTGTTATTGTATTCAGGAGCTGCTGAGTAACAGAGGGCAGCGACCTTGAGACAGATCTTCTTACTGCAGCTAAACAATGGAAAGAGAAAGGAAACAGAGCAGAAAAGAACCTGTGCTATTCTTGAGGAGCTTGTTATCAAACACACACACACACACACACACACACACACTCACACACACACACACACACACACACACACACACACACACACACACACACACACACACACACACACACACACACAACTTAGGTTTCTATCACTTTTGGGGACATCACATAGAAGCACATTCATTTCCTGGAGACTTACTGTACTGTGACCATATCCATAACCACTATTTGCCTAACCCTAACTCTTACCCTAAGCTTAACCTAAACCTAATCCTAACACTACCCGAACATTAATCCAAGTCTCTATCCTAAAATGTAATGATTTACATTTTGGGGACCTACATTTTGTGCCCAAAAGTAACACGAGTCCCCACAATGTGATTGTGTAAACAGATTTATGTCCCCACAATGTGAATAATACATTGCCACACACACACACACACACACACACACACACACACTGCTTTCCAAAAAGCCTTACCTGAAATTTACACTTACCTCTGCTTGTGTTTCCTATGGAGGACATCTCATAGATTTTCTCCTCCTCCACTGAGGCGCTGCTAAAGTTCTGGCCAACGTGACCTCCATTACCATCAGGATCAATGCAGCATTCAATGGTGCTGGGCTGACAGATGGAGGACTCGGAGCTACAACTCATCCTCTCTTCAGATGCCTCACCATCATTTCTGACCTTCCTTTCTTCGTCTGCATTGAGGAGGTGCAGATGGTGCTGTTGATGCCACACCTTCTCTTCTTTACAGGTGTTCCAGCATCGACACTGGCCTCCCTCTTGCCCCGCTGGATCCTTCCATCCTCCGCTGACACCTCACTGTGTTCAGCGGGGTTAATGAGCCTACTGAACCTCATGATTTTGAGGTGCATCCCTCCATCAACACCAGCCTTCCTCTTTCTCACAGTGACATCCTCGTACATGTTGTTGCTGGGGTCTGTGGAGTGGGTGATGTTGTCTCTACCCTGAATATTTCTACTGGATGATCATGCAACATCAGTGGCATTCCCTTTTCCTTCCTCCATCTTTAGATCTCACGGCTAGTTGTTCTCTACAAATGAGGGGAAAAAAAAAAAAAAAGTTTTCTTACATGCATCCAGTACATTTTACATAAAATACAGGGGTGAAACAAGCAAAGGCAGTGCTGAGTGCTGAGGTAAGCGTATCGTCTCATTTCCTGTTTCTGGTTGCTGCCTTACGAGTAGTGTGCGTTTGTCGCTCTTGTTCCTCTGAGTGTAATTTGCTCTGTGTTTTGTTACAGCGGCCTTTTATCCGCGCTATAGAGTAACATTAGTTCTGCTCAAGCACCCATAAGTCTGTTTATTTAGCGACCGTCAATTTTATTTGTCTACGCGCTTGTCTGCTCTGCTAGCTATACCAGTTTAGCCTAGCAGCTAGCGATGGCTTCTCTCTGTCCCTCTCCAGCTCTCTCCTGCTTGGTGTGTCACATGTTTAGCTACTCCTCTGCCTCCTTTAGTGATACTAGTACGTGTAATAAATGTAGTTTATTTGGTGAGTTGGAGGCGAGGCTTAGTGAATTGGAAGCTCGGCTCCGCACCATGGAAACAAAACCATTAGCTATAGTTAGCCAGGCCCCCGTAGCCGGTGCGGACCGACCAAGTGCAGCTCTGGCTAGCCGTCCTTCGACAGCTCCCGAGCAGCCGGGAAACCAGGGAGGCTGGGTGACTGTTCAAAGGAAGCATAGTCCCAAGCAGAAGCCCACAGGTCACCACCAACCGCTTCATGTTTCTAACAGGTTCTCCCCACTCGGCGACACACCCGCTGAGAAACCAACTCTGATTATTGGCAGCTCCATTTTGAGAAATGTGAAGTTAGCGACACCAGCGACCATAGTCAAATGCCTGCCGGGGGCCAGAGTGGGCGACGTCGAATCAAATTTGAAACTGCTGGCTAAGGATAAGCGCAAATACCGTAAGATTGTTATTCACGTCGGCGGTAATGACACCCGGTTACGCCAATCGGAGGTCACTAAAATTAATGTGGAATCGGTGTGTACATATGCTAAAACGATGTCGGACTCTCTGGACCCCTGCCAAATCTGACCAGTGATGACATGTTTAGCCGCATGTCATCGTTCAATCGCTAGCTGTCGAGGTGGTGTCCAGCAAACGGTGTGGGCTTCATTGATAATTGGCAGACTTTCTGGGGAAGACCTGGTCTGATTAGGAGAGACGGCATCCATCCCACTTTGAAGGGAGCAGCTCTCATCTCTAGAAATCTGACCGATTTTATTTATGAACCTAATCCCTGACAACTCAGAGTTGAGACCAGGAGGCAGAGCTGCAGTCCTACACGCTTCTCTGCGCCTCCATTAGAGCAGTTACCCACCCAACACTCCATAGAGACTGTGTCTTCCCCCCGACCACGTAAACTAAGTAAACCAAAAGTACAGAGAAGAGGAGTTAAACATAAGAATCTAATTAAAATTAGAACAACCTCTGCAATAGTACAACAAGATAGGAGAATTAAATGTGGACTCCTTAACATCAGATCTCTGTCCTCTAAAGCTGTTCTAGTAAATGAGTTAATATCAGACCATATTGTTGATTTATTTTGTCTGACTGAAACCTGGCTGTGTCCTGAAGAGTATGTGAGCCTAAATGAAGCTACTCCTCCGAGCCATATTAATACCCACATTCCTCGAGGCAGCGGCAGAGGAGGTGGAGTTGCAGCCATTTTTGACTCAAGCCTTTTGATCAACCCTAAACCTAAACTCGATTATAACTCATTTGAAAGCCTTGTTCTCACTCTTTCTCATGAGAAATGGAAAACAGTGCAGCCACTTTTATTTGTTGTAGTATACCGCTCTCCAGGTCCTTACTCCGAATTTATAGCTGAGTTCTCGGAGTTTCTATCAAGTTTAGTCCTTGAAGCAGATAAAATAATTATTGTAGGTGACTTTAATGTACATGTCGACGTTGATAATGACAGCCTTAGCACTGCGTTTATCTCAGTATTAGACTCAGTTGGCTTCCGCCAGAATGTACATGAACCGACTCACTGTTTTAACCACACCCTCGACCTTGTCCTGACATATGGCATTGAAATCGAAGACTTAATAGTCTCCTCACAGAATCCTCTTTTATCAGACCATCATTTAATAACTTTCGAATTCATATTACCAGACTACCAGCCAGTAGGCAAAAATTCTTATACCAGACTCCTGTCTGATAGTGCTGTAGCTAAATTTGAGGATATGATCCCATCAGCATTTAATTCAATGCCATGTCTCAATACAACAGAGGAGTCTTATGCTAACCTTAGTCCCTCCCAGATTGACTACCTGGTTGATAGTGCTACAGGATCGTTGCGTATGACACTTGACTCTGTTGCTCCCCTAAAAAAGAAGAAAATTAAACAGAGGAGGTTAGCTCCATGGTATACTCCTCAAACCCGCAAATTAAAGCAAACTTCACGGAAAATAGAAAGGAAATGGCGTTCTACCAATTTGGAAGAATTTCAGTCCGCCTGGCAAGACAGTCTTAAAATATACAGGAAAGCCCTCCGCAGTGCCAGGGCAGCCTATTACTCTGCACTAATAGAGGAAAATAAGAACAATCCCAGGTTTCTCTTCAGCACTGTAGCCAGGCTGACAGAGAGCCATAATTCTATTGAACCATGTATTCCTTTAGCTCTGAACAGTAATGACTTCATGAGCTTCTTTAATGATAAAATTCTAACTATTAGAGACAGAATTCATCAACTCCTGCCGTTAACAGGTACTGTTCTGTCTTCAAACACAGAAACCGTAGAAACTGTTACTCAGTCTGTCGCAGTTTTAGACTGTTTTACTCCTTTTGACCTTCACCAACTAATTTCAATAATTTCATCATCAACATCATCTACCTGTATTTTAGATCCTATCCCGACTAAGCTGTTTAAAAAAGTATTACCTCTAATTGACTCTTCAGTATTAGACATGATCAATCTCTCTTTATCAACAGGCTACGTACCACAGTCCTTTAAAGTAGCTGTGATAAAACCGCTACTGAAAAAGCCTACTCTTGATCCAGGGGTTTTAGCCAACTATAGACCGATATCCAACCTTCCCTTTCTCTCAAAAACTCTTGAGAAAGCAGTTGCCAATCAGCTGTGCGACTTTCTAAACAATAATAGTTTATTCGAGGATTTCCAGTCAGGATGTAGAGTGCATCATAGCACAGAGACAGCACTGGTTAGAGTTACAAATGACCTTCTAATTGCATCTGATAAAGGATTTGTCTCTGTACTAGTCTTATTGGATCTTAGTGCTGCATTTGACACCATTGACCATGGCATCCTATTGCAGACACTGGAACACTTCATTGGCATTAAGGGAACTGCGCTAAGCTGGTTTAAATCCTACCTGTCAGATCGCTCTCAGTTTGTACGCGTTAATGATGACTCCTCTGTGCTCACTAAAGTCAGCTATGGAGTTCCGCAGGGTTCTGTGCTTGGACCAATTCTATTCACCTTATATATGCTTCCTTTAGGTAAGATTATCAGGAAGCACTCAATAAATTTTCATTGCTATGCAGATGATACCCAGCTATATTTATCAATGAAGCCGGAAGAAACCAGTCAGTTTACTAGACTACAAGCATGTCTTCATGACATAAAGACCTGGATGACCTGCAATTTTCTGATGCTAAACTCGGACAAAACTGAAGTTATACTAGTAGGCCCTAAACATCTTAGAAAGTCACTTTCTGATGACATAGCAGCTATGGATGGCATTGCGCTGGCCTCCAGCACCACTGTAAAGAATCTGGGAGTCATCTTTGACCAAGACATGTCCTTTCACTCCCATGTTAAACAAATTTCAAGGACTGCCTTTTTTCACCTACGTAATATCGCAAAAGTCAGGCATATTTTGTCTCAAAATGATGCAGAAAAACTAGTCCATGCATTCATAACTTCCAGGCTGGATTACTGCAATTCTTTACTATCAGGCTGCCCAAATTCGTTGCTGAATATTCTCCAGTTGCTCCAGAACGCTGCAGCACCTGTTCTGACAAAAACCAGGAAGCGAGATCATATTTCTCCAATACTCGCCTGGCTCCCTGTAAAGTTTAGAATAGAGTTTAAAATTCTCCTCCTTACTTACAAAGCCATAAAAGGCCAGGCACCTTCTTATCTTAAAGAGCTCATAGTACCTTATTGCCCTACTCGAACACTGCGTTCCCAGAATGCAGGTCTACTTATGGTTCCTAAAGTCTCAAAAAGCAGAACAGGAGTCAGAGCATTTAGCTATCAAGCTCCTCTCCTGTGGAACCATCTTCCAGTCTTTGTCCGGGAGGCAGACACTGTCTCTACATTTAAGAGTAGGCTTAAAACTTTCCTTTTTGATAAAGCTTATAGTTAGGGCTGGCTCAGGCTTGTCCTGGACCAGCCCCTAGTTATGCTGCTATAGGATTAGACTGTCGGGGGACATCCAAAGATACACCGAGCTCCTCTGTCCTTCTGTCCCTCTCCATCCGCACGCTCTCATGTCCTACCACAGTGTGTTACTAACTTAGCTCCGACAAAGCACAGAGACATGGAGTCTCTGTGCTTTGTCGTCTTGCAGGTTCCCATGGACAGTGGCTGAATCTGGATTGTGGATTTCAGCTGCGTCTCCTGCCTTGGCCCTGCCTGCATGTCTGTCTCTCTGTCTCTCTCTCTCTCTCTCTGACTGCATTTCTGTCTGTCTGTCTGTCTGTCTGTCTGTCTGTCTGTCTGTCTGTCTGTCTGTCTCACTCACTCTCCCTCTCTTGCTCTTCCTCTCTCACCCAACCGGTCGAGGCAGATGGCCGCCCACCCAGAGTCTGGTTCTGCTCGAGGTTTCTGCCTGTTAAAAGGAAGTTTTTCCTCGCCACTGTCGCCAAGTGCTTGCTCATGGGGGAACTGTTGGTTTCTTTTTAGATAAAAGAGCTTGGTCTGTACCAGCTCTATATGGAAAGTGTCCTGAGACAACTTCTGTTGTCTGATTTGGCGCTATACAAATAAAATTGAATTGAAAATTGAATTGAACATATTGAAGACATAATATTAAAGACTTCAGCCTCTATCACATACCAGACGCAAAATTTTGCTGTTCAAATGGCAGAAAAACACTCTTTAACAGAGAGAAGAAGCTGGCGATGTTGCAGATTTCAGGTCTGAAAGGTTCATACTGTGAACTAAACCCTGACTTTGCAGTCCATCTGCTGTATACTAACAGTTGATCCTATATTGACCTATATATTAGGTCCTTGAACTTTTAAGATCCACATGAAATGAGAGGATAATTCCAATTATTATATTCATTTTTAACAGGAAAGAGAGTCTGAGTTATGTTGCATATTTGCCTGAAGGTGCTGAAATAGAATAATGTGTTGGAATTTTATTCATATCCTGACAGACATGTATGTGGAAAGAACTTTTTTTTTTTATTTTACGACTTATGTTTTTGTTACATTGATATGTTTTGATGGATTTATATTTATTTGTTAGAAGTTAACTAACTAGGAATGTATGTTTCTATCAATTAGTCACAGCACATTAAATAATGTAAATAATGTAAGTGTATGTTTTTTCAAATCATCTATGTGGTATTCATTTTCTTTAGGTCTCGTTGCCTTCAATAACTTCAAGGTGCTATTGATAACATTCAGCCACTAAACGTTTCACCCCTCCCCTGAACTGACTGTCACTCTTGGACTTGTCCTCTCTCTGTCAGAGTATGGACAGAGGTGGACTGAGGGGCCGCTGCGTTCTTACTGGACTTGCGAAATGGACATACAACTGCCTTTTCTGCAACTTCTGGCTTGAGTGCAATGCGTCTCTTTAACTTTGAACTTTCCATCCATTTTTCAGACCTTACAGAATTTGCACACTTGTATACATACACAGGCATAATTTTTCTCTTTGATATTATTACTTCATGTGGTCCACTTGTACTGTGACATGCGAAATTCACCCCAGGTATTAATAAAGTATCTATTTATCAATCTATTCTTGCGTAGCCTATCTTCTGGTTCTATGATTCATATATTTTGAACATACGCTCTGTTCTGACGGCTGATGGATGCATGCTTTTTTTTTCTGACAACTATTTAAAGTTTTTACACATCCATTAACAGCAGTGAGCAGCTTTGCCTGCATGTCAGTACCTTAGCTTACACATAGACATGTTAGACACACACACACACACACACACACACACACACACACACACACACACACACACACACACACACACACACACACACACACACACACACACACACACACTAACCATTTCTAAGACAATATACACAAAACGCCTCAGGCTCTTGTCACAGACACAGACATGCTCCCAGGCACAGACAAACACATGCAGGCTTATTCTTTTGCAAGCTCACAGTATTTGGTCCTGTACTCAGCTGCTCGGATGATGGAGGAAATATTGGGATACTTTGAAGAAAGATATCTGAACTAACATACTCAATGTACTGTATATGTGGCCACTCAGTCACACAGTCATGGACTGTTTCCTATTCTTTTCTTCTCCTTTCCCTCCCCTGCGTCCTCAAACGGTCTCCCCTTTTTTATTCACCTCCCATCTCCACCACTGACAGTGTCACTTTATCTGTGTATCTGTAATGCTCCTTAATTCAAGGCCAAGCTGGGCTGTCACCCTTGGGTCCCTGTGTCACCATCACATCCAGAAAGACACATGTTAGAGGACACTGGGACCTGTCCATCCACAGAGAGAGAGATAGAGAGACTCAGAGAGGAAGGCTTATCAGTCCAACCTTGCTGGTGAATTAGCAGACACTTGAGTGATAAGGAGAGGCAGGCCAGCAGACACACTGAGAGAAAACGGAGGAGATAGCGGAGGAAAATAGGAGGAGGAAGTGATGCGGTGACAGTTGCTATAGGGGCTGTTGTCGTATGTCAGTCTCTCTCTCTCTCCCTTGAAGGCTCCATTCACACTGTAGCTCAAAGCTCCCCAAATTACATTTTCTTACAGCAGACACAGATCACTTCAAAGCAGTGTTAACTGAAAAAAGTTCCCTGAAGTTGTAGCTTGTCATTTCTGGTGTGGGCCAGCAATAATAGCGCTTTTCGAGCCTCTGCGCACTCATAGTTTACAAAGAGGACTCGATAGACATCTTCCTTATTCTCTTGTTATTTTTGTTGAATATGTTAGGCTGTGACAGCTTAACCCTGTTTGCATTGTCCATGAGTTTTGTGACATCATGTAACATCTCATCATCGCAGTGTGGAGGGCTAATACAGTGTGTTCAGACAAAGGCAAAGCATAGGGATGGGGTGGAGTGAGTGCAAGCAAGTGAAAAAAAGTTCAGCCTGGGTGTCAAAGCTGAAAATGTTTGAACTTGAGTGAAATATTTGGGCTTATCATGGGCCATTATGTGCATACTTAATGGACGTACTGAGATAAGAAAAAAAGGAGGAACAAAAATTTAAAAAGTTACTGGATATCCTGGTAAGTTGTGATATCAATTAGAGGGTGAAATGTCACACAGACACAATCCAAACACACACACAGAGCTGGCAAACACGCTGCTAGCCAGCTCAGCTGGTGTCTGCTCTATACAGTCAATACATTCTGGGGAGTAAATACAGGCTTCACAAACATCCCAAAAGTCAAATTTCTGTGAATCAAGCAAGGCAGACATTCTTAGTATTTTGTATGGCGCTTCATGATTCAACGTAACTCTTTTGGTGCAACTGTTTCATTTGACTCCATCCTGTCTTCACGTCTCTAATGAACCTCTCTAGAAAAGTTTTCATTGCCCTATGACTCTACACTCACTAATGGAGTTTCTGTCAGCTCCATTTTGGCTGAGTCCAACCTCATCACATCCTTTTGACTAATGTGTTTGCTTGATAAGCATCATCCTCCATCTTCTTTGCATGTCATTTAGTCATCTGAATAAATCTTTCTTACCTGAAGCATAATTGACCACATAAAAGAAATTCCCGCAGAAACTGATTAATTATATTTTGAGTTCTGCTTGGCATAAGCCCCGCCCCCTATCCGCCCCACAACTGGAGTCATATGTGTGTAAAAAATTTGGAGCGCCAACTGAGCCAATGGCCATCTGATCTCTTACTATGATACTAGTCTGTAAAGAGAGTAGAGAGGTAGAAGAACTGTGACACTGAAAGCAACATTTGTCTCTCTGGTCATAATGAGGTAAAATAAAGGCAATAATGGAATCACTTATTTATCTTTGACTATCCAGTAAATTGACTCATGTTGAAAAACTCCACTGTAACAAAGCTGAAGTTGATATCGGCAGTCGTCCATAGCTGCTGTCGGCACGTTTTGTATACATCGGTCTTTAAATATCTTCCTAATTTCACTTCACATTTGATCAACATGAATATTTCCATAGTATGGTGTGCATCGTCCAAATATCCACATTATCTCCCAAATGCATTACTTTTAATTGTATGGCTGGATTTCAGCTCCATGGTGCCTATAGCCTGTCGTTACTGGAGCAGAATGGTCTTTCAGACACTGGAACAGACATTAGCCCCTATTTTCTGTGTGGCATAAGATATCAAACATCAGAGTTTTTCTTTTCCATTTCCCTTCTCATCTCATCCCCATTATCTTTAACATCAACTTGTCTTCATCATTAACTGCCAAGCATCAGTCTCTCAGCCTCCCACAACACTTGTGTGATGCACATTGGAATGGATATCCACTTTTGGCTGAGAGAGGCGTGGAGTCAGTTTCGATCGACCCCGGCCGTGGATGAAGCGCTCTTGACGTGAATCAGCCCTGTCAGCTCCTGTGACGGCTGCCTGTCTCATCGGCCCATCCCCTCACTGCTGACATGATATGATGAGAGATGATACCGAACAACAGCACGTTGGCTCTCAGATGTTAGCGGGGGGCCCCAGGGCGTCAAAGACCCTGACAGGCGCCACTTTATAGCTTTAATCCCAAGGTCTTAAAACAGCACTTGACACAAATTGAGGTTGGCTTTGTCTGTTGCAGAGGAAGGGAAAAAAAAATAAGCAAGGGGAAATATAACCAGGAATGCTGGCACTTTCCCTCCTGCACTTTCCTCTCCATCGTACGCTGTTTTCACTCTTAGCAGGCTGAGTGTTAGCCTCTAAGATTGATGTGAAAGATAAAGGGAACAGCTGTTGTAATTTTGAGACATATGTATTAAAACTATCCGCTGTTTATACACGATCAAAGACACTGTTTTTGTTCTGCTGGATATATTTTCAGAAAATTCCACCTTTTTAACCAGGTTTTGTTGGATCATTGCCAGTAAAGACACAACATGACATGTATAGAACAGGTCAGAATGAACATTTGAAAGCCCATGTTTTATGATCGTTTATTACCAGTGTTCTTACTTTTAGGGTATATTCTTTACTTTTAACCATGGGCCTTGTTTCTCAGTTTTGACTCCAGTTCTCTCCTTCAATTTCAATTTCTAACAAAAAATGGTCTCACATGCAAAGCTGGTCTCTGGTCAAAGCACGACACCTTTATATGACTTCTGTGTGGTATGTCAATATAATGCTTGATTTACTGAAAAATAAATGAACAAATGTTGCCTGTGAAAATAATCCATGCAGTGATTATTTCTCATCAGAATCTAATTGGAAAAACAAATTAGCTGCATTTAAGACTAATTTCTGAGAGACAGGTTTTTACGCAAACTGTGTCAGTCAGATTGAAAAGGTTACATTTACTGAGGAACTGTTCATTTAAAATGGTACAATATATGCAAACAATCCTGAATTAAAGTATCCTACTTAAGTGTCCTATTCTCATGGTGTCTCATGGTTTTGCATGTCATATTCTCTATGCTTAGTGTTTTTCACGACTATTTTTATTTCACAACTCTTGAGCCATATATGTCAGAAAACACAGTTCTAGCAAACATTTTATCTCTGCTTCACTGCAACAAATTCTTGTACATTTGTTGCACCTGAGAAACATTCTGATCCTCATTTGGATTCAGACTCAGGAACAGGGGGTTGCGTTGCGAGGGGTGAACTGATTACAATCAGCCTTATAAATCTGGCAAATGCGAGCCAAGTCATAAATGCACATTACATCACATGATTGCACCATAATTACAAAAAACAAGGGCTGAAATCAAATTTCAAACACATTATAATATCTGTCGATTGCGATATCAATATTCTCCATTTCCATTAAGATTGCCTGGAATGGGCAATGCACGTTTAATTAATTACATCGAACCTTCATTACTTTGAAGACAGCTTTTGTTGAAATCTTAGGGATTATGATAAATTGTGTTTACCAGCAATAAGAGACAAAGATGGGTTTATGAACTGGTGTGAAGCTGGAGAGTTGTGGCAGAGAAACACAGTGAGGAAGCAGAAAAAATGCAGAAAAAAGGTCATTTGATATATATGTTTTTTTTTTTTAATATGATAAAAAAGGGCGTGATGCTTAATAAGATGAATTTTAAGGAAGAGTGCATAATCATTATATATCAGTGATCCTGTACATTCATAAGCCACAAAAGACATTACTTAAAGCCTGTGCCCTTGAATATTGTTGCAGTAATGAGCAAGTCTCCTTCTGAAAGGGGTTAAATTTCAATATAATCACTCTTTTAACACCCTCAAAGCAGTATATGGCTTTCTTCACATGGCTAACCATACAGTCCAGTTACTGAAACCCTGACCAGTAACCACAATAAGCAGATCATTAAAGATATTCTGTTGTCAGTATTTCACCGTGCAAAAGAAAAAAAGCACTTTAACAGCAATACTCTTCTCTTTGCATTTAAACTTAAGGTCGATAATGTTTAAGATATTCTGTAATGGTAGAGTAAAATAATACAGCCACATGAGCATTGCCATATATCAGCCGACACCAAAACATCAGTCACTGCCTCTCACCCTGTACTATTTTGGTAGTGATGTCAAAAGTGATACTTCACTGTTTCGAAAAGGCCTTCTCACAGATGGCCAATAAAAATGATTGATGTCTAGAGGGGGTTTCATGAAGGGGTGGGTGTGCACATGTAAGTTTCCTAAAGGCTTTTCAGTGTGTGCATGTGCGTGGTTCCACATGTGATTTCCATCAGGAGAGCATGTGAGATGTCTGGAGTCATACTGTGTGCACTTTGTTGTTTAACCTATACAAATGAAGCTCTAGCAAATGTTCAGTCAGGGAGACTATTCTTTTGCGTGTTTAGGCCTGTAAGTGATTTCTCATTCCATCCTGCCATTCACTCCTCTCACACATGCTCCCTCATAATCCTTGCTGTCATTGTCTGCGGCTGTCAATTGAGATATCAGCTGTTCTCATCAGCTCACACACCTTCATTGTGAGCCTCATCTCCCTGCCTTCGTTAGTTCATGCTGCCATTATGTCAATCTACCAATCATCACCCAGTGTTTCCAGGTTCATCAGCTTCATCAGATAAATCAGATGCGCAAAGCTCCCCTTAGCATCTGTATGAACCGTACTTTCAACTAACTCCAGTGTAAACCCACAGACGGTGCAATACACCAAACAAGCAAGACTACAACAGCATACAGCTCAGAGGACATTTTATTCTACTTTCCCACACATCGACTACTTGATATTGGCAAACACACAATGAAAAAGACCCAATGATTTTAACCAGCTAAAAGCTGGAAGACAATTTAGGGGAACAACTTACACAAAAATTATGTGATTAATAAGTTTGAGCCTTAGTACATTTCTAAAGCACACGTTTTCAAAGTGGAAAAGGAGCTCCACAGCCTTCTACTGTTAACGTTCTGATGATGGATGAGTCAATTCTGAAATAAGTTCAGGCAGCATAGGGAAGCCTCACCTTTGGAAGATCACTTTCCACCGACTCACATGTATACACACATGCTCTCATGGAGTAGACATCAACTTGTGTATCGGGGATGATAGCATGGTGTGCTAACTATCACGACTCTAAACACAGTATCATACAATAACAAGATTCAACAGATTCTGATGTGGTAGGTTTATTGTGAATATCCAAACAGTGCTGTAAGCCGAGCTGCTGCCAGGAGCAACTGCATCAGAAACAGAAATCAAACTCATTTATTAAAACTCTAATTCTTCCTAATGTGGACCTTTAATCTAAGTTCACTCCCATCACTCTTCGTCTGTGGCCTGTCAAGACATCATTGTCTCATTTTCAGAGTGTTCCATGACGCTCTGAAATTTCATGGTGTCTGCCCTCCTCAATAAGTGATGTCTTCATGAGCGTGGGCTTCAAACACATTCCTGTACCACTTGGTTCCTGACACCATTGTATTTGAAAGCGTGCTCACAGTATCAAACAGCTTCCTTTGTGTTACCATTACGTTGTGCACTTCACTTCAGGCTACAAACAACAACAACAACAACAACAACAACAACAACAACAACAAAAGAACATATAGAAAGTCTTTAATAATAATACAGCTGTGATCAATCAATACTCTAAAACTCTTTCCCACTGACAGGACTGGCGCCCACATGGTCCATTGGCATCTGAGTCTCCGTGACCATGGTAACGGTGATGTTGACTGATGGGTAACTTCTCTGTCATTCTTGATGTCATTTTCTCCATGAATTCTGATATAATACTTCTTCATTATGGCTCATGAAACCATTTTGGTTTCATTATGTTTCGTGTCATTGAAAACAAAGCATATGCATTCGAGTATGGTGTGCATGAAAATACTGGACAAATCACGTCCCGCACTGCAGTGAGTACATACATCTTTAACCTATAGGTTTGTAGATGATCCACCAGAGCACTTTATGCCTGAAACACTGATCATAAAGAGACACATGCTGATGTGCTCTGTGTTTTGTAAGATACACAACAGAATCCGTACACACTGTAAAGTAACTAAACATAAGTTGGCCCACTTTAAAATGCAAGGACCTTTTAACCATGCAAACACGGTCATTTCATCCTGACTCTTTCCTCCCGTTTATTCACTTGTGAATTTTACCTTAGTTTGCGTGAGGTGTGTTGGGAGATTATTAAGTAGATATCGATTGTGATTTGATTAAACTCTTGCTAATTTGCTGCAAACCAGCAAGACATTTAATCAAATAAAAATCAATAGCGTCTTAAGGGCCCTTGGTACATCTCTGGAATGGGGGGACTACAGTGGAGGTGTTATAAATTACTGGTCGGAGTGTTACAGCCGATAGTATAATGTTGGAAGAGAGAGGGGTGGGACACAAAGGATATGTCACTCTTTCAGTGTGGAGAGAGGATGGATTTGTGTTCAGTGGGGAACAATTGGCCTTGGTGTTTCAATTCCAGGGTACGGAATCGCCTGCTGTTGATAAATATTATTGTCTATTATTCTATTATCTGTTTTCTTTTTTCAACATAAAACAAAAGAAAAGACTTTTCAGGCAAATAGGCGCTCTTGGTGTGTGACGATTAGACAATAGTTCAGTTGACAGTGCACCTACGTTTTGTTTGATAGAGGGATTTGAAACAGGTGACAGCTCTAGGACCCATCCCTGTGACTTCTACATGAGTCTACAGCTGTTTGGCCTTCTCTCTCACTTACAAGAGACATACACTCTGAACTACTTTATATGTAAAATATACTTCAGTCTACATTTGTTCTATCTGTTCTGCAGTACAGAAAACTGTACTAGGTGGAACAGTGGCACGGTGGTAACACTGTTGCCTCACAGCTAGAAGGTCCTGGTTCGATTCCCGCTGTTGGTGTCGGGGGCGTGTCCTCCACCATGCTGTCAGTGCCTGCTGCTTGAGGAAAAAGGAGCCTTTCTGTGTGCATGAGGGTGTCCTCCATAAAAAGCCCTACTAAAAACATGCAAGAAGATCACCACCTGACCAGTGGTGACGAGAAAGGAACTGGGTCCCTCGGCGCCGCTGTCGGGTGGCAGCCCACCGCTCCTGGTCTGCCGCGGAGGAAGGACTTACCAGGATGGGTCAAATGCGGAGGAAAAATTTCACAGAGGCATGTGCACGATGTGTTGTTGTGTTCTTCAAAAGCATGGGAAGTGCATGTTTGTGACTAATAAAGTAAAGTTCTTCTCATGGCCTTTTCAGATGTTCAGATTAGATGTCTTTAGAATCCTATTAAAAAGGATCCTTGGAAAACACACCCAAACCCAATGTGCAGGACGTGATGTTTAAACAAAGAAAAAATCCTAAAAGAACTCAAGGACAGTTGGACCTGACCTGAAAAGTCCCTTGGATAATTAGACACCATGTCGACCCAGATTAGACCCAGAGAAAAGAGCCGTGAAAGCTAAAAACACATTTCTCCACATGAATAGCGCTGCTACAGAGAGACCAGCAGTTTGTTCTATCCAAAAAATATCTAGAATAATTTGGGATATAAATCGAAGTTGGATCTTTTTAAGGTTAATTTTTGACTTATGACAGTTCTATTCAAGTGTGCTAGTAAACCGTAGTGGTGTGACAATGATCCAGTATAAAAAATACCAGTCATTAATTTAATTATTTGCACTTGTGTTTGTCACTAAATCTTAACTTTTGTTTTGGTTGCATTACATTATTGCTGTGCCCATTCAAAAGAGTGAACAATTTTCATTCTCACCACCCTGTGAAAAAATGGAAAAGAGAAAGAAGACAGAAAAGAAAATGAAGAATACAATATCAATATTAGAATAAAATCATTGCAGTTTAATATGAACAACAGAAAGACAGAGAATGTGAATGCTCTCTCACTCTTATTATCCACACTAATCATGCTATATAACAATAACTTGGCTTTTGTCGTCACCGTATGCTACCCATGGATGTGTGTATATATATTTATATTTATAGTACACACATTAGTACGAAATATTTAAACATTGAATATACAGTATAGTGAAATATTTTTTTTCCTTACATTCTAGGAGTGAGTTTCAGTTGGTGCTGGTCCTTTCTTTGTTTATTAATCTCACAACCCAGTTGTATTGTTTTCCACGCACACCTGAAAACTTCAGACACAGCATTTCTTGTGTAACTAAGAATTTTTTCCAGGCAATACCACTTCAACAGACGGGCGATAGCGATGGGAAAGATTCCAAGTTTGCAGCAACTCAAGATGATTGTAATTGCAGAATTGGTTGTGCGTACATTAAAACATACAGTGTACGGTAAATATCACCATGTTAACATTTAATTAGCTTGAGGGATGAATTTTGGATGACATGAGGTATTGATGTTTGTTTTTCAGTGGCTTCTGTCTCTTCTTCCAGAAAAGTTTGATATATTGGAGATTTTCATAAATTCTCCACTGATAAATATGACTGGATTATTGATGTGATCGCAAGCTGGAAACTAGTTATTATGATGAGTCTCACAGAATGTGCATGGATCGTAAAGGTTTCCAGAAATCCTGTATCATGTTTTAGCCTCTTGAGAGTCATTTTAATATTTGAGAATTTGCAGAGAAACAAAAAATGGCAGCTGGAATTTCTATTTTATAGTATATTTTAGTCAAATTTTAGAAGTAGTGAAAAAGAAGGTCATGTTTCAAAAATGTGCTAATGTATGCTGTACTAGAATATCTGTCCCACATTTTTATTACTGTTTCTGTTTGTCCTCACAAAGGTTATGTACCCAACAATTATCAATGTTTTACAGGCACAAACTGTGGCTGTAAGAAAATAGGTGATAGGATCACCAATGCATTCATGTGATGAAGAGTAGCAGAGCTACGTCGCTTTAACAAATCATTTCCCAAAGGTGTTCAAATACTCACGTCAAATTGAACTTAAATTGTATGAATACATATTTATTATATTATATTTCAAGATGTTCGTGCCTTTTGCATCAGTAGAACATGAGACCTTTAGTATAGTGCAATAGTAATGGTGAAAGTGGTGATTCAATTGCAGTGTTCACAAAGCATCTATAGCCAGGTCAAATAATGCAGTGTGTTTATGCCGTGGCCTGGTGGTAACCTGCGGGTCACAAGGTCACTGTGCACGTTAGATGTCAATTATACCTCCTCCATATGTCCTGCTCTACTCCTATTTATCTTCATCTCTCCTAGTTCACACCGTGACCTCCCTACAGGCTCAGCAGGCACAAACACATCAAGCCCTTCATGTAGCACACATACAGCACACCTCCTGACTTTTAATAATGCTTCCCTGTCCCATGCCATGTCTATCATTGCTGTTTGTTTATAGGTATGCTTTATACTTTGGGGAAATCAGGTTGCCCCAGGGACTCAATTACTATGGGTATTAATGGTTTTGTATATTACTGTTTTTAAGTTACTGTCTTTTGTCATTTGTACAATTAATCCTAGGCCTTCATTCGCTCAGTTATTTATTCATATTCACTGATTCTCTCACGTATCTGCAGACAGTAACATGACTGACAACTATCATTCTGTTTAATTTTTGTTTCTCATTGTTACAAAGCACATTTGGACGATGGGAAACTCAGCACATTACCAATATAAATATGCTTCATAAATATGCTGCAAAAGAATGAGAGTCTAGATACACTTTATACGCCGTATGTAGATCCATACATCTAAATGTGTCATTAAACTGCATGCATGTGTAAAATAATAGTCCAGAAACAGACACTGGTGGCAGAGAGTCCTAATTAAGAAATTCCATATAAAGGATGTCAAACAAAATGTAGCATATTGCTCACACAGGCCCTCTTTCCCATCTGGCCAAAATGGCTATTGTGGCTCATTGTCTAAAAATAGGGATGAAGACAAATTATTATCATTTGCCAAAGCCCATGACAATAATGATGAATGAACACTTTTTTCCCTTTTCTGCTATGCCCTCTGAAGTCATTGCTTAAGGCCCTTTTCTCCATTTCCCTTCAGCTCTCTCTCTCTCTCTCTCTCTCTCGTCTCCATATCCCACCTTTCCTAGCACCCACCGTATGGTGTAAAATATCTACTGAATAAACATCATCAGTCCAGCCTGAGATAATCCCTTAACTGACATTTTTTTCTTTCATTTGTTTTTTCCAAAATGTGTCACCCTCATCCCTCTTTTCCTTTCTCTTTCCCATTCTTCTGCTCTATTGTTATGCATGTAATCAGCTTGACGGTTTGTGCGTGTGTGTGTGTGTGTGTGCTTGATGTGGTGATTGATCACCAATTTGGCCTGACTACACTGGACTCCCCCCTCCCGCACCAACCCAGCCTGTCCCGTTCAAAACTTCCTGGGTGAGTAATGCGCTGGCTGACGGGGACAGATAAGGGACATGCTTCACCAGCCTGTTCCTGATAGATCACTGCTTTGATGGAAGAGCGCCACTGATGGTAGAAATAAAACAAGGTTATTACCCTCATTCACCTCCGCTTGTATGCTTGTCTATGCCCCTTAAACATGTAAAATTGTTCCAGTATCTTTGTGTCTGTGGGGATACGGCCAGATGGAAAAATTTATGCCATGTGAACCCTCGCGACTAGATGTCAGGTATAATTTGGGTTTAATGGCAGTCCAAAATGATTCATATCATTTGAGTTCTTATTATTGGGTGACTCCTTATCTCCTGTATGGAAACACCTGCATTTATTTTTTTTCTTTCAGTTGTTATCTTACTGTGAAGTACCCTTTAGGACCCTTGTTGGGGCCAGACCCCAGTTCGGAAACCCCTCGCATTCAGGCAAATCAATCTTCTGAGAATCTCATTACACAGATTATAGACACAACATATAGACCAAACAGAATGAAGAGAGCTCATTTAAATAGAGCAAAGGGACGGTGAGGGGGGCTACTTTGTATATGTTTATGTACAACTGTGCACATTTTGATAAAGATTATTGCTTTTGTGGGTGTGTGTGTAGCTGGAAACAGAGCGAGTGAGCACGAGAGTGGGAGGAGAGGAGGAGAGGGAGCTGGGTTCAGAGCCAGTTCAGCTGTGCACGGCTTGACAAATTATTTGTGGAATTGTTGCATTCACAGTCACTTAAATAGGAATCTGTCACAGAGGAGGAGAGGGCCGGCCTCACCGCAGCATGCAGCAGGGCAGCCTGCTCGACGTCGCACCACCTCCTCAACAACCGCCGCTCCCACCACCATGCCCTCCTCCTCCTTCTCCTCCTCCCTTTTCTCCTGCTTTTCCACAGTCTCTCTCTTTGCCTCTGTGTCTCTCCCAATCTGTCCTCCTCCTCTCTCTCACCCGTCCTATGATGATGGATTGAGCCTAATGCAAATTTACAACCATTTTATATGTCGATGCCTCCCCCCCGGCCGCCTGCAGGAACATAGCTCAACATCATGCTTCCAAGATGTCCTCCTTGACACAGCCGGCATCATCGGCCTCCTCTCAATCTCCCGGCTTCACAAATCTCAGCTGGATGGAGATTAATGTTGCTGTGGGCCCCCTGGCTGCAGCTGCACTGTGTCCATGCTTGTGTCTGTATATGTTTGTGTGTATGCCATGTTCATATACTATCCCATGACAACACACAGCAAAAGATCCCTCCTAGATGGATACCACGCTGAAGGAAGTCACTGCTTCTCCTATTTTACCCATTCGAGGCTGTCCTTTGTATGGTGATGGGCTTTCAGGGAGCAGGACATTTCAGTGTGTCGGTGAGATGTATCTCCCAACATTGTTGTATATCACCCTTGTGGATGGAGGGACAGAAAAAAACAAAGGGAAGAAGAAAGGAGCCAGTTTTTCACCCTATCAGCTTGGAAAGGCAATGTTGTGCCCTTGTAATTGTGTAGGTATCTCATCTATCAACAGTGCCACCCTGGATAATAAATATAGAGTACACAGGCAGCTCCTCTGAGATTTAAAGAGAGGGTGTGTGAAGGAGTATGTGTGCGTTTGTTTGTGCACGTCTGTACACGTGTGTGTTGAGAGGAAAAACTAGAACGGTGCCTTTGCCCCAATGAACTACCTCTCTGTGCTCTCGAATGAGTTCGTGCTCCGATCTTATGAATCCTTCCCATGCTCATGTAAAATGTGATGTGATGATCAATGTGCGCACAACAAGCCACAACCTCACCGTCATTTTATGTCTTGGTGAACACTCATGAACTTGTCAAACTTTTTCTTTGATTCATTTTGATTCTCTACATGGTGAAGTGCTTTCTCTCTATTTTTTTCCTCAACAGCACACGGTTTGGAAAAGCAGTGGTCGGAACTCTTGGCTTAACCAGTTAGAGTCAGCTTGTTTTGCAAGTTCTCACTGGTATTCTTGTCTACCTACCCCGACAGTCTCTGCTGTGGTGCTACTGCCTTCTGCAGACGTGGTGCAAGTGTCACGTGGTACCAATACCTGCCTTGAGCATGAAGTTCATTCAAATTATGTCTGTCCTTAGATTGCACAACAGTTGGGTTCTTTTTGAGTGATGAGTGATAGTTAACTGCTATTGCTGGAAAGCCAGGGGTTTGATAGCATTTCTTCATATCTGAACCCAGTATTGAATGTGTTTCTAAATTCCGGTCCTCGGGCCCCACTGCCCTGCATGTTTTAGATGTTTCCCTCCTCCACCACACCTAATTCAAATGAGTGTCTCGTTATCAGGCCATTGCAGGGCCTGATAACGAGACACTCATTTGAATCAACCACTTATTTAAATCAGGTGTGCTGGAGCAGGAAACATCTAAAACATGCAGGGCAGTGGGGCCCGAGGACCAGAATTGAGAAACACTGGCTTATTGAATCTGAATCTTTTTGAATTTCTCATTCCTCATCATGCGGCAGATATTTAAGAAGTTGGATATTTGTGTATTTGTTCTGTTGGTTTGGTTTTGCTTTGCATGTTACTCTTACTTTATGCCAGGCATGTCCAAACTATTCCACAAAGGGCTGTGTGGCTGCAGGTTTTTCCTCCAACCAATCAAGAGGATGCAGTCTGACCAATCAGCTGTCTGAAGTCCAGACTCAAGTCTGGTGTGCTACTGCTTGGTTGGAAAGAAAACCTTCAGCTACTTGGCCCTTTGTGGAATAGTTTGGACATGTCTGCTTTATGCCTTTCTTTGCATGTATTTTTGTCTATATCTGCCTGTGCTCCCTGATTCGTCCACAGATTACCTGTACCTTTGCACTCTCTGATTAAACCAGTAAGCACCAATTACTGCAAGGCCCAAGACACAACAGCTCTATGGGAAGGTGAAGCCATTACACTGACATGGCACAAGTACCAGCCGGGTGAAAACAGAGGCATGACATGACAGAGATGTCATGTCATGATGGAGCTGGGGAACATTGCTTCACCCTGGCCTGTAGTCAGGTCAGGTGTTGGTGATGACCTCTGGTACGTACAGTGGGGGAAATAAGTATTTAACCCCTTGCCGATTTTGCAAGTTTGCCCAAGAGTGCAACGGCCTATATATATTTTAATGATAGGTTCATTTTAACAGTGAGAGACAGAATATCACCAAAAAAAGTGGAATAAGACATTGTATCCATTTTAGGAATTTATTTGCATTTTTTTGGTAAAAAATAAGTATTTGACCCCCTGGACAAACAGCATGTTAATATTTTGTAGAAAAGCCATTATTGGCCAGCACAGATGTCAAATGGTTTTCATAGTTGGTGACAAGGTTTGTGCACATTTCAGCAGGGATGTTGGCCCACTCCTCCCTGCAGACAGCCTCCAAATCATTCAGGTTCGAAGGCTGTCGCCTGGCAACCCGAATTTTAAGCTCCCTCCAAAGATTTTCAATTGGATACAGGTCTGGAGACCGGCTATGCCACTCCAGAACCTTGCTGTGCTTCTTCTTCAGCCACTCTTTTGTTGCTTTGGCGGTGTGCTTAGGGTCGTTGCCAAGCTGAAACACCCATCCTCAACCCATCTTCAGCTCTGTCACTGAGGGAAAGAGGTGTTGGTCCAGAATTCCACGGTACATGGCCCTGTCCATCCTCCCCTCAATGCGATGGAGCTGTCCCGTCCCCTTGGGTGAAAAGCACCCCCAAAGCATGATGTTGCCACCACCATGCTTGACGGTGGGGATGGTGTTCTTTGGGTTGTACCCTGTGTTCTTTGCCCTCGAAAAAAGGCGAGTTGAGTTGAGCCCAAAAAGTTCTATTTTGGTCTCATCTGACCACATCACTTTCTTCCAGGCCTCTTCTGAGTTGTCCAGGTGGTCAATGGTGAACTTCAGGCAGGGCTGTACATGTGCCTTCTTGAGCATGGGGACCTTGTGTGCGCTGCAGGATTTCAATCCATGACGGCGTAGTGTGTTACCAACCGTTTCTTTTTTAACTGTGGTCCCAGCTGCCTTCAGTTCATTAACCAGTTCCCCCCTTATGGTTCTGGGATGATTCCTCACTGTTCGCATGATCAGGGACACCCCACGAGGTGAGATCTTGTGTGAAGGCCCCGACCGAGGGAGGTTGGCAGTGGTGTGGTGCTTCTTCCATTTCCTGATAACTGTACTGATTGATCTTTTCTCTCCAAGCTGCTTTCCGATTCTCTTGTAGCCCATCCCAGCCTTGTGCAGGTCAACAATCTTGTCCCTGATGTCCTTAGACAGCTCTTTGGTCTTGCCCATGATGGAGATGTTGGAACCTGGTTGTTTGGGTGTGGACAGGTGTCTTTTATACAGGTAACAAGGTGAGGCAGGTGTATTTGATGTAAATAATTTGTTGGGATTGGGGGTGTGTCTTAAAGAAAGAAAGACTAACTGGCTTGTGGGAGCCAGAATACTTGCTGTTTGGTGGGGGGTCAAATACTTATTTTTCCTCATCAGATGGTTATCAATTTTTATAAATTCATATGATGTGATTTTTCTGAAATTTTATTTGGGATTCCGTCTCTCACTGTTAGAATGTACATATGATTAAAATTATACATCGTTGCATTCTTTGTAAGTGGGCAAACCTGCAAAATCAGCAAGGGGTCAAATACTTATTTCCCCCACTGTAGCTCTCTTTGCATTTCTACTGGCATGGCCAACGGAAGGAGAGGAGAGCGCTTAGCAGGACTGGCACACATGGGCAGCAATAAACCGCAGCTGGGCAGCACTTGTCATTCCCTGCAGACTTTCAGAAAGACTGAGAGAGTGAAGGAGGTGTAAGATGTTGAGGCATGCTCTTAGTAGCAAGGCTATCATTGGAAGAAGATGACAGGAGAAGCCTGACCAGAGTAGCAAAAGGCCAGAGTGAGGAGCAGAGTGGGTAACTGTGCCCGACTGTGTTTCCTCAGGTGGCCTAGATGGAGAAAGGGAGAATGGTGGCTGTAAGGAGGCAGACTGAAAGCCAGCTTGGGCTTTAAATACTGCTTCTTGCTTCCTGGATTTAAATCTTTTTTTTTTTTTTTCAACTTTCAGTAATGTTGTGCTCCCTATGCTCTCCAGCAAGTGTTTATAATCAGCATAATTGGCTGTAACTGATAATCATGTCAACCACAAAAGTGATGGTCAGCAGCAGCTGCAAATTAGAGGCATGCTTCCTGAAAGTTTTGCACATTGGCCGTTCCTGATGTTTAATAGTGAGGGGAGGTAAACAGTTTGACAAGGGATTCATTAGTTTTGTTCAAGCGAAACATCTGGGTTTCAAAAAAGCTCCAATTTTGGCTAATTTTCCTGAAATACTACTTTCAGTGTGAAGGAGAACATAGAAACATACATTTCCCCATTATATCACAAACAGAGCCGTGAACACTGCATAAATATATATGTTTATATTGTGAATCCTTTATTTTGTAGGGTGTGAATCCCACTGGATGACCATAGAGCTAGATGTGCTAAACACCATGCCAATGTACAGAGAGCTGCCTGGTGGCTGTGTGGGAGGTATTTCTGTGTTTGTGGGGGGTGTATACTCATCTAGATCACAGCCAGAAGTGTGTGTGTGTGTGTGTGTGTGTGTGTGTGTGTGTGTGTGTGTGTGTGTGTGTGTGTGTGTGTGTGTGTGTGTGTGTGTGTGTTAAGTGTTGTGTGTGCGTGGGAGGAGGGGTCAGATGGTGTCATACTTGTGTTTATACTGCTTGCGAAAAGCATCACTCCTAAGATGTTAGCATGTCAGGCCTCTTCATTACCAGAATTAGGCTAATTAGCATGGCCATGTTGATTCAAAGCGTGCACATGTGCGTGTGTGTGCGCATTTGCTTGTGTGTACTGTATGTCACATGAGTTGTTATGGATGCCATGCTGGAGCTGACAGGCGGCCTGTAGTCAAACATGGAGGCTGGCAGTTGACAAAGAGCACAGTCTGTCACAGTGATGCATGCTTGCTCTCTCTTTCTCTCGCTCTCTCTCTCTAGTTCGCTCTCCATGTCTCGCCTAATTGGGCCCTCTGGATATCTCCACTCCTGAGGATGTTTGTATACGAGCATATACAGTGATATGTGGCAGGGTTGGGAGCATACAGACTATTGTGTACACTGCTGTCAAAGCCTGCTTGGGAACCCTTCACTTTATGACGTGATCTTACAGTTTTCAGTCCATGTCTGAACACTGTGAATTCACTTCACTATAAGCTGCAGCTCCTGCATGTAATATCATTTGCCACTGAAAACTTCCAAACTGCTTACAACGACAACATTTCCAGGGACAAAGTAGAGCAATGGCTGATGAATATTGTATTTGATCAAATTATAAGACATTACACAAGGTCACCAAACAATCATCTTATAGGAGCTTTTGTCTTGAATGATTCCTTTGTATGACTTTCTTTTTTTAAATCCCTCTTGGTAATATTTTTGCTTCATCCTTACTTCTTGTCATAATGATAAAAACTACAAGATCCTCATTTAAGCTACAATATGACAAGTGTGACACATTTCCCAAGTGACACCCTTGTGTAAATACCCAGAAGGGGCTTCAGGGAGGGAGCTGAGGGTAAGACGAAATGGACGACTGATGTACAAAACAGCCAAAGTAAAATAAATAATTAAAATAAAAGATTATAAACACTCTGTCACTTGGACTATTTGTTTGTCCTAAAAACTTCTTTCCCTTTGCTCTCCCTCTCTCTGTCTGTCTCTCTCTGTGTCTCTCTCTCTCCCCCATCTTTCTTTTTTAGCTCCTTCCCTGAAAAAAAGTATTAATTTATTAAATTTCCTCTCCATTTAATGACCCCATTTGGAGAATTTGCGTTTGATCCTCACCGGCTCGGCGAGGCGTGAAGATGGCAGGATGGGGAAAGGAGGAGATGGATCCGTCAGCGTGTCACATAAATATCTTATTAGCCAGTGATCTTATCATCATAAAGCAGCCCATTTATACAGTTAGGCATGTCATGTTGGTCAATTGCACAAAAAAAGAAAAAAATCCAACTGCATGGAATATTAAACCCTCAAATCCCATGCCAACACCATTAAAGGAGTCTCTGAAATTCTCCTCTTTCTGTCTACCCTCTCTCTTCTTCCTCTCCTGGATTCCTGGATGTGTCTGTGTCATAAATCCCCTGGTTCTGGATTTTTTTTTTTCTCTTCCACTCCCAATAGTCTGTTTTTGTTTTGTTTTTTTCTGGTTTTCCAATTGGAGAAGATGAACATTGCGATTTATACTGGAGAAGGGTTAGTGGCAGTCAGTCAAAAAATGGAGGTGGCAGGCCTCCTGCTGCTAAACACACGTGCACATACACATACATGTCTACACTCATTCCAGAGGAACAGATGGTTTTGTAATTATTTTTGTTTTTGTTTGTATTCAGATGCTGACATCATCTCAGTTACATGCTCAAATTTCTCTGAACAATGTCGTTTTACTGTCCACCAACCAAAATCCACATAAGTAAAGCTCTGAGTGGAGAAGAGTGAATATATGCTGATCAGGGTCACGTTCAATCATAAGTGTGACTTGTGATTGTGATTTAGAGCTGCTATTAAAAAATGCGATCTGTAGTGGGCCACATTATCTGGGTGAGGAAAAATGCACGTTATTCCAAGGTTTAAACGTATCCTGATCAGAATGTGATCGTATCTGCCTGACTCTATTGATACAGATCGAAAATATAGGTTGCTGTTGAAATTTAGAGGGAGAGGGCTTCACCCTTCTGACTGATTATATGTTTATTCTATGCCATTGAAGAACTGAAAGATGCATAATTCCACAGAACTGTGTGTAAAATTAAAGTAATACAGGTGGATAATGAATGGTATAAATAACTGTGTGCAACATGTTGCACTCATGTATGCAGCTTTTATAATGCATCTAGTAACAGTAGCCCACATGTACAGCAACACACTCAGACAAACTGAAACAATATCTATTCAGAGAAAGACTGCTCTGTACAAGACTGGAAAAATAATTAAGGCTGCTTTTCACAAAGTTTATAAAGTTGCCCCTCTCTCCACAGCTCACAGTCGTCCTTGTTTCTTCTAAGGCAGTCTGGGGCTGATTTGCTGCCACCTCAAATTACTCACGTGCAGGTTTTGCTCTGGAGGACAGAGATCTGATCTCAGTGAGGATAACGAGAACAAATTAAAAACAGCAGGTGTAAACACAAAGGCAAGATCCGATCCGGAATCAGATCCCATTTTAACACGAGGTGTAAAGATCATAATATGTAAATCTAGGTTGATTTTAATTGTGGAAATGCAAGAAGCATTCACAAATGTCTTTGTTTGTTTGAAGAACTCCTGACTTCATTGTTTCTCCCACTTCTGAAACTGACTCCATTTAATTTCCATGCCATTAAACTTTACTCTCTCCGATCGAATATTGGCCAGCTTAGCATAGACAGATGTTTAGAGAAAGACAATAATATGGACAGCAGGCCATCACAGTAAAGTAGCAGGAAGAGTGTGTGAGATCAGCTGTCTCACAATGAACGTCTGCATTTTAAAAAATGCAAGAAATGCATTGTTTTCAGACTGCTTCTGGCTGAAAACTGATCATTGTGGTACATGGGTTTGATTTTGCAATGCAGTCACCTTGTTTGCTGGCTCATCGGTTCACCATGAGGCCTGAGCCAAGTGTCATATTGCCAAGCCAAGCCAAAGCTCGTAATGTCTGTATGGCACCCGCAAACTATGCTGTAAAAAAAATCTTCTCTGGTTAAAAAGACAAGGCAAGTAAAGCTGATTTGTATAGTACATTTTATACAGCAAAACAGCTGTCAATTGCACCCTTGCAAGTCTATGAAGCTTGAGGTTCCCACAGCATGTGAACTCACCCCAGCACTGTGTCAGAAGATCGGTAGTTAAAGCACAGAGCAGCAGGAGACGGTGCTTAAAATGCCCTGCACTTTAGTCCAAAGGGCAATGTGTCACAGTAGTCACGGAGACGCATAGATAGTGTCTTCACGTAGATTTTATGTTATCACTTCAACACATCATGGACAATGTGGAAACTCTGGGCCAAATTACAGGCAGGCATAGTTAATACACATACGCCTGTTATATACCCATTCTTGCATTGTACAGCACTGTGTGTGCTGTAAATGACTGTAACAGTCCATGTAGTCACTAACACATCCAGGCTACCACTTTCTGCCTGGATTCCATTATCTACATCTTGCAGTGGCATTTGTGCACTCCATGCAATGTAATAAGCAGTTAATGATGACCATCCAAACATACAAAGTCTGTTAAAACACTGTGGTCACGTGATCATTTATCAGCTTTACGTGTTGAATATGACTGAATGCAGAAAAGGTGTCACTGTTAAATTAACAATGTCTATTGCAGCAGTACCTCTATTGTAACATTAGCCGGCTGAAGTGACCTGAATGCACAAATTAGAAAGTTTCAGTGTAAAGTCTTCCTCTAAAGACCTGACAGTATTCTGCTTCGTAACATAACATTATCTTACATCAAGATTGTGTTCCTGTGAACGATTAGGAAAACCTCTAAAGACAGAAAAATAGGCATTGTAATCAGGAACACAAAGCACAGAGGGGGATTTTTGCCTCAAAATCCATAAGAGCAGCACAGAAACGCAGCAGGTGAAGCAGTGGACGTGTGGTGGAACAAAATTCGGTACCCTTGTTAGAGAGCATTGGTTCGAGATGAAACTGGCGCTTCAAGGGAGACCAGACCTGCCGTGCCTGGAACACACTGGACAACACAAGCATGACAGTTACCATAAACAATGCTGTACTGAGCGCACCTGCTACAAAAGCAGCATATTGTTCCATGTGATGGATCTGGCACAAATTAAACCCCCAGACAGAACGAACCTTTAAGAGACGATCAGAAGATGTAGAAGGAAGGAAACGAGAGCGCGGAGAGCAGCAGACAGACTAGGAGGATTATTATTCAGTTATCAGAGCTCTGTGGAGCAGAACTGACAAGGACAGGAGCAGATTTCCTGCTTCTCATACTTCCATCTGCCACTTCACCATGCAGAGGATATATACACACACTCTCCGCTTTACACACATGAGAAATATGCACACCCCAAGGAAACACAGAGAGAACGAGGCTGAATCACCAACTAAAAAGCTGAAAGGTCAAACATTAAAATGTGAAAAGTTCTTCGATCAGTAAATAAATGTAGTTGCAATATTTCTTTTTTATTATTTAAAAGCCAAACAAGCCGTCCTGATAATCATCTTGGTGGCAACTGGTGAGGTCAGCCCAGTTTGATGGTACATCGAACTATCTGCATCATCACAACGTCGAGCATAAACAGAATCGCTTCCTTCTCATCAGCGTCCCTTCCTCCATCTACAGTCCCCCCCCCCCTTTTTAAAGCCCTGAATCTGTCTCATTATCTTGTTTTGATGTTGCACTTTATCAAAATAGGACTTGATAGCCTCGGGCCCTAAGTGCATCTGAACTGCGGACAAGAAGGAGAAGAGGACGAAGCAAGAGTGCGGGCACCATCTTGTCTGTTGACAACAACAAGAAAGACCATCACAGCAAAATGCCCGCATGTATGGACATCAATTATTTTTTAATTGTGAAAGAGTACAGTACACTAATTAAAACTTGTATATCTTGCCATGCCAAAGGCAAAATTAATAATTGATATTTTATTAATATTCAAAAGTAGCACTGGGAATATATTAAAGGGATTTTGTGATTGCAGAAATGATGTAGTAGCCAGGCATATGTGTGTGTGTGTGTGTGTGTGTGTGTGTGTGTGTGTGTGTGTGTGTGTGTGTGTGTGTGTGACCTGTTTCTGATGAATTAGACTACTCCACCCCTCTTTTAGCCAGGCCGAGCCCAGTCGAGCTCCAGAGAGAGAAAGGTTGGATGAAGGGGATTTGTTTTGAAGGGCTGCGGTTAATTTCACTGTTGTCAGCTCACAAATGAGTCAGAAGTTTAAAATATTCCTGAAGATCGCAAAACCTCACTCATCTAAGCCACAATCAAACAGTGAGGAAAAACACAATGTTCTCAAAATTGTGCAACCAAATAGCCAAACCAAATCTAAGATGGTGCATGTTCACAGAAGCTTTGAAATGAATTCTGGGGTTGACTCTGGACCTGTAACTGAAGCTGCACACATATTCTGAGCAGGTACATATTCCTTATATTTTGTACATGAATGTTCCCTGTAGGTCTCGACTGCCGCGCCATTAATTGGACTGAGAATTTTGTTCCTCTTGACATATGTATAACCAAACTTGACATTTTACAAAAAAGAAAGAAGAAGAAGAAAAGAATGTGAGAGGAAGAGTAAAGAGAGCTCCACTCAGCCCAAACACATTTGGTTCAAGCATAGTTTGACCTTCTTGGGAGGAATATTGTTCATGGATATGGACGCAAAAGACATCCTCGTCCATCGCTGAGGATCTGTCCTGCATTTGGTGAAATACAGCTCCCTTTTAGGACCAAAAAATGTGACACCAAATCATTCAAAAGGCTCCTGCTCAGAAAAACATTTTGGTTGGTCACTATTTTTTGGCTCTTTGGCTGATGAACCACTGTTGAATGCTCGCCTTAAAATTTCTAATATCAGAGAAAGAGTCATCTTAAGAGGAGGTAGAAATCACAGTTTTATTGGTCTCAGCACCTGGACAAAAGAGTTTTATTTATTTATTTATTTATTTATTTATTTATTTATTTATTTATTTATTTATTGATTGATTTATTTTCACACAGTGACAGCTTGAGAGACAATCCAACCACTGGGCCACTGCAGTCTCAGCCTCAGTACCTGTGACATGCAGTACAGCAGGTGAGCTACTGGGGCGCCCCAGTCACAGATTTGTAAATGATGTTCCACAGAACAAATAAATGAAGCCGGTCTGGACATTCCTGGTTTATTCTGCACAACAAAAGCACATGGTGCTCAGATAAAATACAGAATCTTATCATGTTATCATTCTGCAAATTCTTGCTGTGCAAACATACTGAGTGATTCTGATCAAGAAAAAAAAATATTCTTATAATTTCATACATATAAAAATAAATGGATCACCTAATGCTTTGAAAATCAGTTTGAGTGTTTGATGTGATTTTGCATACAAATGATTGCATTTTATTAATACTGGAAAATATCCTTATTGATGTTGGGATAATAAGTCTGTTACAGAAGTAACAGTAACAGTAATTTAAAAAAAATGTGGTTGAAATGAATGAAATTTGAATCATTTCAATATCAAAATATCTACATATATAGTTTAATATCCTAATCCTATCTAAGATTCTCCTCAACATCCCAAATGATATTTTTAGCATTTTTTCATCTTCAGGTCTGACCAGCAAATGATAAGGACATTGTTGCATGCGTGCATGTGTGTCTGTGAGAGTGCATGTGCCTGTGTGTGTGTGTGCATGTATGTTGGTGTCCTGCACAACCACATTATCCTCATCCCCTTGCTGTTGAATATTCACGTGAGGGGAAAGATTGCGCTAATCTAAAATTTCTAATTAAAACTATTTGGTTGGCGGTATCACATAAACACTATTATTGTTTAATATCGTTCACTGTCGCATGGAATGATCCATCATTCTGCCAGGTGCTGCCCCCTCCTCCAATCAACCCACACCCACCCTCCACCTCATATCATATCCCCTTTAAAATAAACAAAAGATAATAACGCCACCTTTCCTACTACACACCATCTCAGCGTCTCTTTTTTTAAAAGGAAGCTGGGGTGAAACAGAGTGGGGGGGTGAGCATGTGTTTAGTATTTTTTTAATAAGCGTCCTCAGTACTATTGAGTGGGTCCCTTTGTTCATATGGTAAGATTAATTATGCTGTCAGCCACTCTCAGGGGCTGCTTAACAAAGATTCAGTGATATAATGGCCTGGCCCTGCGCTTGGCAATCACAATCACTGCGAGACAATTTCACATCCTCCCTTCTCCACACAACGGCGAACCCTCGGCCACCCTTTTTATCAAAGAGGAAGTCATTTTTGCCTGGGCTGACGGCTAAACATCCCTCTCCTTTGCATCCATGCAAGCACACACATTGGTTAAGCAGAAACACACTCACGACTAAGTTTTCCCTTCTTCAGCTGTCATTCATAACTCGCTGTTGTGAGCTTAGGTCTCCTTCAAGGGCGGCAGAAACAAGTAATGGAACGACACACAGGGTTTGAACTCGGCTATTTTCTCCAGTGTTCCATCAAATTTCTACACGCTCACATTTCCTCTGTCTTTCCTCTATTTCCTCCCTGGCATCTATATTAAACCGAAGTTAATTTTGCATTGCAGATTGAAGACGTTGCAGCCGCATCATTGCAAGCAGCACGATAAGATAGATGCTTTTGTCATAGTCCATAGGGGACGAGTGGCGGGCAAATTGATTGATACCAGCAAGTTCTATTCAGGCGATTTCAAAGGCTTGATTGGTATTTTTTGTTCTGAATCTGTCACTGCATAACTCTCTGCAAACAAAGTGAGATGTGTAAGAAAGGGCAGAGATGGAGAGACTGAAGAAAAACAGTCGTTTTTTGTTCTTAACAAATGCATGGTTGCGAAATGTGTTGGCAGCAAGGGGAACGGTCAGATTAACACCTGACGTTATGCAGGCAGATGCCTCTAACTAGCTACAGGCCCGCATGTGCATCTGCATGTGGCTGTTCGTGCGAGCGGAGGCTGAACTTAGTGGATGACAAGATCACGATCATCAAGATCAGAGATGGAGGGAATCAGCAGTGTATGCATGAGGAAATGAAGCGACCTCATGTTTCCTTCCAACTCTTCTCCTGTGAGTACTGAAGTGAATCTCAGTGCAGATCCAGCTTGAGAATGTTAACCGGTAAAAATGATGTCATAGTAATGCTCTGGACTTCTATGCCAATGGGGTGACGTCACCACAGCGCACATTTTAAAGTCCAGCTTCACCTTTGCTGACCCACTGCCGCACATCATACCATCACTTTTTATTTTGCAAAAAGAAAAAAACAAACAAACAAAAAAAAAACTTTATAGCAAAAGTGGATGAGGTTTATAATGGAAGTCTTTTTTTCCATATAAATAATCCTAAGCATATGTATACATTTAGTTGGTCACAAAAAGTATACAGTATACAATTACATAAATTCTAACACATAACTTGCATTTGAACGCAAACTTAATTTCCTCTTCTTTCTTCTTTTAAGTGAGGTGAACAGCAGATTTGAGCTGCAGAGATTTTCATCGGGCAGTGTTCCCTGATTTTTCTTTGAAAACTGGAGCTTGTGTATATAATGGGAGGAGGAAAAATGTAAAGTGGAACAAAAAGAAAAAAAGATCAGGTTACAATAGCACATAAAAACAAATAAAATTGGTTCAAACTAAAGATCTCTTGACAAAGATCTGAAAGGTCTCTTGGATGTGTTGCATGCACTTCTGAGACGGTGTCTTCCTTCAGCTCGTCAGTCTCTCATCTCTTGTCAGGTTGCGCCTGGTGTCAGGCTTCAGTATCGATCATGGAGTAAAAATAACACCTGTGAAAATTAGCCAGCTTTATCCTGCACTGAGCACAAAATCTGGCAAAAACTGATGGAAAATTACTGATGATGAACATTTCTGAACGTCCGACCTTTAAAAGAGACGTCACTGCTGCTACTGAGGAAGAAGTTTGAATCTGGTCATTATGAGCTGAGATCTGAAGTAAAAGGGAACACCTTTTTATACTGTTTCTATGGGTGTTTGTCCTCGATGAACACAGGAATCTTTAGTTAACAGTGTCTGCATAATGTTTGTGTGACTCCAAGAACAGTTTGTGTGCCGTATGATAACAGTCTGGATATTGTTAATATATGTTCATATCCAACTTTATTTACATTTGTTTACATCCCTGATGTGTATGTTTGATGGAAAAAAAAGGTTCAAAAAAAGTGCCTGGCTTTCCTTTGAAGACAGAGGGACACTGAAGCTGAAAGGAAAGGAAAAGCATTGGGTGGCAGGAATAGCGTATTGCATTTCTTTATGCCATGATTTTTAAATTCTTGATTTTATTTTATTTTTCTGCCTCCTCTGACTTCTGCCTTACATTTTTATGCAGAGTTTTGTCTGATTTTAACTGAAAAAAAACAAAAAACAGAAAAAACACTGCATTTGTATTGTGTGACAAATGATTCCCTGATTTTCAAATCAAACACACATACACACACACTTCATACCTGGGTCATTTTAGGAATTGCACACACAACATGTGATGTGCCAGTCAAATGTGCCAGAGAGGATTTCCCTGCCTTTTCCCTTTAGACTCCAGCATATCCAGACAAGGCAACTACATCATGACCAAAGACACAAACCAGGACTGATGACACTGTAATCATGATGAATGGAAGGCAGAAGACACGTCACCATTTCCTCTCTGCTTGATAAATGGTGTAATATACTCTTATTTAGCAAAAAAAGAACCTAATCATAGATCTTTGGATTGTGGTAATATTCCACATCATATGTACTTAAGAGCACTTATGGAATATCTATTTTCTTAGCTTTTACTTTTTTTTTTTTTCTCGCTCTAAACTAGAGGATAGAGGAGAGACAAAGCATTTTTGTCGGTTTGGCTCGTATAACATTTAAAATATTCATCTTTTTTGTTTTCATTTGATGTCATTTTTAGATCATTTCTGATCAGTCATTTCAGTTATATGTAAACAAACATAAATACCTGATGTGGGTCGGATTTCTTCCAAATGCATAAATACTTCTTCCATTATATTTTGTCTCCTGTGAGAGGCTGTACACTGTTATTATTCAGATCATACATACATGCTGACAGCACGCTCCGTCCATACAAAGCTTGTTACTGCTCCATTCTTTATGAGCCTGCCCAGTGGCGACAGTTGTATCTTACTGAGATATTTGTAGAGAAGCCATAACATCACTAAATTCACATAAAATGGGACTTTCATGAAAATGCAATGATTCAAAATCCATACGGAAGTGAAGATATAGTGAGAGCTTTCAGCAAGCTCAGAGCGACAAGTGAGAGGATTTTTATGGAGAGAAGACTCTGGTGACCAGCTAGCATTTTAAGCAACTTAGCTGGACAAAATTGCTGTTTAATGTGGTAAAATCCCTGTTCTAAACGGTGCGATATGTTGCTGTTTGGCTTCCCAAAGCTACAGCACCTTTTCTTTCAATTATTTTCACAGTCAAGTTAGAGAAAGGTAGTTGTACCTATTGTTCATATCCTCAAGTCTTTATTGTTCTCACACTGTTTTGCCAGATAGAGTTAAGGTTAATATATTCTTGCTTTTAAGCCACATTATTCTCCTAATTATGATTCAACCTTGGCTTTGCTCTCTACCTAACTCTTTTTTTAATCTCATTCTTTTTTTGTCCTTCTTAATGAATGTGTTTGTTGTTGTTGTTGTTGCTGCTGCTGTTATCTCCTTAGTATTATACTGTATTTGTCATATATGCATTTTTTTTCCACCCATCCCTGATATGAATTACACTATGACTTGAGAAACTTTAAATGGTCTGCCACCATTGTGGGCCCTGTATGAAATTAATTGCTGCCATGACAGATGATTGCAGGCGACGTTAAGGTCATTAAGTCCTGCATACACTGTAATGAGGTAGGCACCAACACATGCGATTGGCTGCCTATTATTTACCAGACTACAGAGGTTGACTTGTGCTATTTTGCCCTTTATAGTGAGAGAGGGGATTTTTCCTCACTGGGGAACAAGAGAGCTGGAGGAAAAAAGGAAAGAGAAGAAACATCACTTTTTGTCTTTCTGCATCACACGGCAGCAGTCGTGTGTGTGTGTGTGTGTGTGTGTGTGTGTGTGTGTGTGTGTGTGTGTGTGTGTGTGTGTGTGTGTGTGTTTGTGAAGGCGGAGAGCAAACCCGGCGGGTTGGGGGGGTTGTGGATGTGACAGTTTTAAAGAGTCTGAACATGTAAATCAAAAATAGTTTGGGCCTTAATGGATGTGTTTTAGCAGATCTCTCCCAGACAAGGCCCCCTCATCCTGCGTCCCTGCGACCCGCTTGCCTGTCTGGTGGGATGATGTTTACAATAATGGGGAGAGGCAGTCCAATTTCACCCAACACGCCAGGCACGGCAGCCACCTCTCCACGCGGCCCCTGCGCCACATTTGAAAAGAGATGAGATTGAAAACAACACTAACTTCATGTACAGGGCGACGTAGGGAGAGGCAGAGTCGTGCCACAGTCAAGCATCAGACGCAATTTCACCTTGGCAGGGCGCTTGTCAAAATCAGGGAATATCAGTTTGTTTCTTTGTCTCTTCCTACTTTCCTCCTTGTTTTTGCTATAACTGTAACTCACACATGCAAACACATTTTCGTATTAACAGAACCACACACACACACACACACACACACACACACACACACACAAAGAAGGCCCAAATAGACTTCTTTGTATCACCTGACAGTTTTTAGATGAAGCACACACACCAACACACACACTGTAAGGTCCAGAGAGAATGACTTGAAAAGCTTGACATCCCAGTGCCAGAGCTGCCTTATTCTTTCAATTGTGTCCTTCCATCCAGACACGTGAAGAATAAGAGCTGGCTTCTGTCCCCCTGTCCAAACATACAGCACATACGATACAGTATGTCTTCAGCTTTCGCATCTCCCGACAACAACAAGCCAAAGGCAAACCAGACACAGATGATCTCTCAATGACCAGAAAAAACACAAAGCAAAATTAAAGTGAATAATGTTACACTGGTTCCAGGCAGGTGTGAAGTGCTCATATAGAAAAAAATAAATAAATAAAAAATATTCTCCATAATTTTCTCCAATGCAAAGTTTTAATTATGCATTGATTTCCTGGTGTGGAAGTGCGTTAATGAGGTATTTATTTTGGATGGCGGCACAGCTTGAGTGAGGTGTTAGCAGAGAGCAAGGGCTGGACGTGACAGTGAGTAAGGTGAAGATGAAGGATTCCGAACAACAGAGAAACTGACCTTGCAGAGTTTTTCACTGCTGCACTTCACTTCTCATCACATTTACATATGCATGTGTGTGTCTGTGTATGTAAAAGGAAAAAAAAAAAAAATGTGCAAAAGAAACTTAAATAATTAAATTTACATTCATTATATTTATTTATTTATTGAATACACTTGGTTTCAGTCACTGTTAGATTAGTTTCATATTGAGTGCATACCCTGTTATTAATTAAAATTGAAAGAACAAATTACCATAATATACCAGGAGGGTTTGATTTGGTTGTTAAAGTGGCGGTCTGCAGAGTTAACATGTCAACACAGTTAGAGCTACATGGCCTGCGAAAACACTTGGAAGCTTCTCTGTGTGTCTGGAGGAGCTGTAGAAAATAACCCTGATGAGGCTGTGGAGGAGTCTTTGAGGCTGCCTCAGATTGGACATGGAGACTAACAGAAAACCTGTGTTACAAGGGAAGTGCCTGATAGAAGACTTCAGACTGGAACACCGCTTTGATGAATACAAGTAATAATCACATGGTCAAATGCAGAAAAATCTAAAGACTTTAAGTTCAGACTGTGAGCATTCTCTCTGTCACCAGATTAGCCTGACACCACTGCCCCAAACACAAAGTCACTTTGTTTTCTCACCTTGTGTATGCTCATGGGTGGAAAGAATGCTAAAATATTTTGCTCAAACAAAGGTTTTGTATGTAATGAAACTTTAAAGTACAAGTGAGATGAAACAGAAATTCCACGCGCTGTTAGTCACTTGTGCTCATTATTTGTTTCAGTCAGTAGTCCTTCATCAGGTACGATTCATTTCTCAGTCAGCACAGGCATTGGATGGTACACTGTTATTTCTGCTTCCTTCTCCATCTACAGAATTTATTCTACAAACCTGCATCTTAAACATAACCTGACTTTAATATCTGTGTTTTTGATGCTGGTCCCCAATACAAAACTGATAAATTAGTTTATGCATCTTAAAAACATGTTTTCCCAATTTGGTGGTTCCAGGGCATGCAGTTTTGGTTTTATTTGAGGTATCTGCCACTTTACTACATTTGCAGGAATGGGATTTTGTTTGTGATGTTCACAGCATTGACAATGTATTCATTTATTTTTGGTGAGTGGGTGAACCAAACATTTAAGGTTTAACATATACAGGACAACATGTGACAAGATAATACAAGGTTGTTCACACAATATTAGATAAGTGTTGAGTTAAAACACTAAAAGGTTTGGACAAATCCAGATTGGACTGTAAGTCCAGACTGTAGCAGTGGGTGTTGAACCCTAGAAACTGGCATTCCCTCCAACGACGTTCTCTTTCTTCCGCTACGAGTGTCCTTACATTTGGATCTTTCTCCCTGACCCCTCTAACCTTGTATTGTACTCCTCCACGCTCAATACTCTAATCCAGGCACTGGTCCTTCTCTAAGTCATCCTCATAAATAAGGTCAGCGCAGACAAAGAGAGGAAATGTTAGGGTAGAAAATCACATCAGAGGAATAAAACCTGGTTATTTTTGTACGTTTGTAGGAATCCTTATTGTGTGAAGGGTCAAGAACCCTTCGTTTTGCTCTGATCTCATGGGGAGCTGGATGAGAGGAGAGAACGAGAAGTTCATTTTATTACAAAAAAGAAGTGAGAATGAGGGCAGGGATTTTGCTGACGATTGGGGAAGAATGAAAAGGTTAATTGGGCTATTACACGGCTGTAGTTTTTGAAGGATTTATAAGATGTCCAGGACTCACTCTCACTTCCTCCCTTTCTGTATGAGACATGTGCTCATGCACACACAAGTGCATATTACTTCACGCATGGCACACACAATTCTCGTCAGAATGTAAATGATAAAATAAGGTATTGAGATATCTAGATGATATATAGGTTGAATCGCACACTTTCCCAGTGCTGCTGTTTGTTCTGTACAATAAATGGTGTAAATGTTGATCATAAAAACAGGTACTTTGGGAATATGTATGCATTCCTGTGCAGCTTACACCATGTGCACACATTTTAGGAGCAGCTGACTGTGATGCAGCTATATGTGACAAAGAGAGGAATGCTGAAGAAGGAACTGAGGTGACATTTTACTCTGCAACTCAAAGGAATAGTTCACCAATCTGGAAAATAGTTACAGCATGCACTGCAACTTTCCCTAAAACCACATATTTACATCCATGTTTTTACACTTCTCTTTGTGTATAGATTAAACAAACAAGATTCTATGTGTTAATAATGTGGACTACTTTTCCACCAAAATTAGTGCATATACGCAGGTTATTGAAACGTGGGTAAATCTTTTCATCGTGCGTCACGCTCAGCGTCTCGGACATGCTGGACAACAGGGAACAGTAGAAAGCAGTACAAAGTAGTGACAATGTTGTAGTGGTTACTTTTTAATTTTCTTTTTTTACATATTTTCATCTTTTACTTCTGGTTCTCTTTCAATATCTATCTGGCTGAATGGTTCCCCTCAGATCAGAAGAACCTCTCTCTCCTCGCTGTCTTTCCAGTGCTGCATCTTGTATGATACAGAGAACGAAATCACTGTTGCGCATTGTTCCCATAAACTGTCAAATACAATAAATTATGTTCCTGGCTAGTTATGCACCAATATCTAGGACTTTAATGTATACGATTGCACTACACCAGAAAAGGGCTGAAAATTTTTGTGTCCACCCGGGTGTCATATTTCCATCACTGCCAGTCAGAACTAGAGCCAATAAATAGCCATGACTACCACAGAGTCATTTGACCTGGGAAAGAATGCTGACTGTCTCCTTTCCCACTGAAGACAAAAGCAGATGTTTGTGGGTGTTGGTGTTTCTTTGTTTGTTTGTTTTTTTGTCCATTTTGTATTATTGTAAGTGAGCTGTAGAGATGTTACAACACCATTTGTTTTTTTAATCTGAACAGAGCCAGGATTGCATCAATATGTGATGCCCACTGGCCCCTTTTTTTTTTTTTTTTTTGCCCAAGTGTGTTTGCAGGAGTCAGCATGAGAAGGACACTGTGTGCATGCTCTGCGGACCCAAACATGCTGAAGTCTGAAGAACTTCCTTGGTTTATGCGCCTGGTGAGTAACTTTAATTGGAATGAAATCACCAGATGATGCTGTACTTTAACACACTGTCCAATTCTCTTAATACAGCAGTTATACAATGCATATGCAGGATGCAACTTTTTTTTTTTTTTTTTTTTTTTTTTTGGTTAGGCTGCCTCAAAGTTTCTCCATTAAAAGTGTGATACAGCAAAATGATTTCAGGGTGAATAAAGAGGCATCACTCCAACTATGTGCCTTGAAAGCAATAAGGTCATGTGCCTTTTATAATATTTACAGAAATAAATGAAACAACCACATACAAGTTAACTGAACAAAAGAAGGACCAGTGGATATGCTGCGTTTACAACTGAACTAAAACAAACCAGCACTAAAACTGAGCATACAAGCAGTTTAGTATTGTCTGATTCTGGAATTTATCATTAATCAAATCTGATTCAGTTTTATCTCTTTTTTTCCAGTTTTATCTCTCTAAATCAATATAGTTAGACTACTTCCTGATCAAGTATACCGTCTAATGCTGAACACATGTAAATGTAAAGTCACCTTACAAAGAGAGCTCTTAATGTAACCTTGGTATGAACTCAAGTGTTACACTGATGTTATCGCAATGATACAATGCCTGTCTTATCAGTGGTTAAGTGATCTTGCAAATAAACCCAATCAATGAGGAGCTTCTCTGTCAACAGGAGAGCATGAGAATGAATGAGGTTGAATTAACAGGTGAATATATGTATAGTAATGTAAATATAATGTGCAACTACACGTACAGTTGAGTCCATATGGAATCACTGATGTAAAGCTTTGTAAACACATAACTATAGCACTGATAGAACAACCTGTATCTCAAAGGTACACCCACCTGTGAGCTGATGCAGACACATATATACACACACCAAAGCACACGCAGCAAAGCACAGTTATTTCTTTACTTACTTATTTGCTTACTTGAGAGAGAATGGAAGCAGAGGACAGTTCTCTGCCCTTGAGAGCGGCCCTTGATGAGCAACCACTCATTTGTGAGGTTCTCTGGCAAATCAGTAGCCATTCACATGATGAAGAATGCCGCTGAAAAAATGAACAGCTGTCACCGTGTGATGTGTTAATTTCCTGACAGTCTCTGCGCTGAAACCAATTACTGATTTAAGGGCAGGGAGAGAGAAGCCCTCTGCACACGCTCATTAGGCTTCTTCAAGACTAAAAGGATAAAAGCAAAACAAGGGGAGGAAGAAAGCAAGAGACGAAGAAAGAAAGAAAGAAAGAAAGAAAGAAAGAAAGAAAGAAAGAAAGAAAGAAAGAAAGAAAGAAAGACTTTTACACTCGTACTGCCTGCTGAAAGCCTTGTATGTAAAAAATGTCATTTTAAAAACAATTAAAAACAAAACTGCTACAGCTTTGTGCATCTCCCAAAGATCACAATTATGTTTTGTAGGAAGGATAGAAATGTACTTACCATAAAATTGTGTAATCTGTCAGTTATGCTTACTATTCTCACCTCTTTTTTATTATTTTCACCTCAGATTTTGAACAATATGTCTTTCCCCTCCCTAGCGTTACCATGAGAGCAATGGCAAATCATGAACTTTTTGACTAATTACTCTAATTCTTTTCATGCTTCCCACATTTATATGTATAATCAACATAGAGTAGATGCTTCATATTCATATTTATCCTTTGAGATAACTTTAACTTTTCAAAAGCCTTTGCTTTTATGGAAATGATCAGTGTTATGGTCTCTGGTACTTTTTCAGTTTTTGTTTATTTGTTCAGTTGTCAGCTGTTCCGTTCCAATTACATTCACGAGGGAGGAACCTTTGAACATTCAACAATTCACCCAAACAGCAAGTTTTACAGTATCTAGCGAATGTTGGCTGTCTCAAAATGTGTGAATGCTGCTTCTCAACAGAGAAAACACAGATTTCTCCTCTGAGTGGACAGCATAACAGAGCTATCAGGCAAAACAAAGAGGTGGAAATCTGCTTCAACATAAACAAAGGTTGGTGTGTAAATGTCACAGTCTTAATGTGTGCTTTCCCCGCTGTTTTTCTCCTTCTACGCCAATGACTGCACCTCCTGAGACCCTTTTGCTAAACCCATGAAATTTGCAAACAACAGAACGGCCACTGACCTCATCTGGAATAGTGACAGGTCTGTATAGGTGAGTCTGAACAGGCTCAAAACTGTAGAGATGACAGTGGACTTGACAGGGAGCCCTCCAGCACTGTCCCCCGTTGCCATAGTCAACAGCACTGTGTCTGCTATTGAAGCCTTCAGGTTTCTGGGAACCACAGTCCCCCAGGACCTGACTTGGGCATCAAACATAGATACAATCATCAAAAAGGCATGGCATAGTAGTAGTAGTAGTACCTCATGTGTCAGTTCTGGAAGTTCAACCTGCTGTAAAAGCTGCTGATCCAGTTCTATATTGCAATCATCCAGTCAACTTGTTCCAACATCTCCCTTGTGGCAGGTGCTACAGATCACTGAGTGCCAAAACAACCAGACACAAGAACCATTTCTTCCAACAGACCATCACTCAGTAATGGTCAGTGTCAATAACCCTTTAACACTCAAACATCCACTTTCTTACTGTTACATGTATAGAGTTGTGTGTGTGTATGTGTGGATTAGGTCACACTCCAGCCAAGTAGCCAATCAGAGACAGAGCACACCATTTAAAAGTCCCTCTCTTGCTTTCCTCTTGTCTCTGACTTTGCTTGCTGTCTACAAAGGTTTGTGGTAGGGGGGTAGGACTGAGGTAAGGCTGGGGTACCCTATACATTCACGCATGTAGAAGGAAACTGTTACTTCACTAGGTTATGGGTTGTTGCCACTGTTGTAATTTTGTTGTTTTGTTGTAATGTTCAGACACTTTTTGGAGATAAGACAGTCAGGACTTTGGTTTTCTTTTTCTTTCCATACAAGTTTTTGTTGAATTGGCCCTATTTTTCTGTACTTTGTTGATTTTGTTTGGCACAACCCCTACAGCTCCTCCTTCCCCCCACATTTTTTTTCAAATTCACTTCCGTTGTTTACCTTTTCATGTAAATATTGCAAATAAATCTCTTGACTGACTGATTCTGGCCATCTGGCCCCTGAAAAGGCTAAAGGTCACCTGTCGCACCCACAAGTGAACCGTAAGTGTTTCTATTTTCACAAAAGGGGCCATGTTATTGCTGACTGTCTGTCATTGAAACAGAAACAGCAATTACCCTCAGCTCCTCAGCAAAAGGATGTGTGTTTTATTAAAACGGCTCCAGCATTTGTTACCGAACAGTCTGAGGAAATTAATGATACACCTGACCCTTGTTTCAAACCTTTTACTTCAAAAGGTTTTGCTCATTGACTGGTAGTTCAAAAGACCATAAAGTGATCACCTTACTAAGAGACTCAGCTGGTTCTCAGTCAGTCATTAGGGATGGCATCTTACCTTTGTCATCTGCTACCTCCTGTCGGTCTAGTGTTAAAGTCCGGGGGGTTGGGATGGTTAATGTACTTACGCCACTACACACAATCCATCTTCAGTGTCCTCTACTTAGTGGATGGTTCGACGTTGCAGTTCTCCCTGACTTGCCTGTTGCTGGTGTTGATTTCCTCCTTTGTAATGTTATTGCTGGGGTAAAGATGAGTCCAACTCCAGTGCTGCTTGTGGTTGTGACAACCAAGAATCTCCTGGGATTTTTTCGGCTTGTGCAGTCACAAGGACTCAGACAAAGAAATATGGATCTGACCTATCTGACTCTTTCTTCTTTGTGGACCAGCCAGCTGACACTGAAACTCCAGAGTCCAAGAATCCATCAGTGTTTCAACCTAATCATGAGCAATCCGGTATACCAAATACAAAGGCAGTGGAGCTGCCAGCCACAAGTGATGAGTTTATTGCAGCCCAGCAGAGTGATAAAACACTTAAAAACTGTGTCTTCTGTTCTTAGTAATGAGGAGGCAAAGAGAGGGTTAGGTTTAGGGTTAGGGTTAGAAAGTGGCCTACCTCATAGACCATGGATTGCTGGTTCGTCGTTGGAGTGGTGATGTCTTGGATGGTGGAGACTGGAATGCAACCTATCAAGTTGTGGTCCCAACGGCATATCGATCTCAGGTACTGTCTCTGGCTCATGACAATCTGTGGGCTGGACATCTGGGTGTCACAAAGACTTATAATAGAGTCCTTAGACATTTCTTCTGGCCAGGACTCAAGTCTGATGTGGTGCGCTGTTACAACCCAGCTCGCTAGGGGTAAAAAAAAAAAAACAGATGGCAATGGTTAAAATTAGTTATTTATTTAAACCCAAGTCGTGTTAAATTGTTTTTGTACAAAAGGCAAAAGGCCAAGACAACAAAAAGAGTGAGTCGGTGCTTTTCAAACAAATGAAATAATCAAAACCAAAAGAGAACTCTCCAAAAATGAGAGCTTAACTAATTATAACTAAAAGAGAACTCTTCAAAAATGAGAGCTTAAGTAATGATAACCAAAAAATAACTCTCCAAAAGGAAGAGTTTACCTAAATCACACACAAAACAAAATGTAAATAAAACCCTCCTAAATGAGGCCTACAGTTCAGATGAAAAACGAGAACCAAAATACAAAGGGAAATAGCACCCCTAAGCCTATTGAGGCTAACAAACAATATAACTAAGTGTCTATAATCAGTCCCATCTAACCTAGCTACGTTCGAAGTCTGGTTGCCAAAATGATACGAGGAGCAGAGCTCTGACAAATCTGTCACACAACAATTTGATCTCTCCTGTGCCGAGGACTGGTCACCAAAGATGCCAGCCACACACTGCCAGCTGAGACATCTCTTGTGGCCAGCAGGAGATAACTGCTTGCAGGGGATTGGACACCGGCTGGCTCCTCTCCATTTGCCGTCCTCTTCCGGAGGAAGAGTCCTGTTTCCATTCACATACACACAGGGAACAAGAGCACACACACAAATACACACAGGAACGGTGGCGGCCGTAACATGCACCATTGCCGCTCGTGTCATGTGTGTCAGGTAACTGGCAAACCAAACCAAGTGGTTTCTCCTGCCCCACTCTGTCCCATACCTGTGATGGGTGAGCCATTTGAAAAAGTGATTGTTGACTGTGTGGGACCATTACCAAAGACCAAATCTGGCACCATAATCTTCTGACTATTATGTGTGTGTCCACTAGGTTCCCAGAAGCTGTTCCCCTATGGAAGATCACTGCTCCAGTTGTCAGTAAGGCACTCCTGAAATTCTTTACAATGTTTGGTCTTCCTAAGGTGGTTCAGACCGATCAGGGTACCAATTTCACACCCTGGGTGTTTTCCCAGGTACTGAAAACCTTAGGCATTAAGCATGTAACTTTAAGCCCATATCATCCTGAAAGCCAGGGGGCACTAGAAAGGTTCCATCAGACCTTGAAGTCCATGCTCAGGAAAAACTGTGTTGAGTCTCAAAAGGACTGGGATGATGCTGTGCCATTCGTTTTATCTGCTGCTCGTGAAGCTGTACAGGAGTCACTCGGCTTTAGTCCTACCGAAATGGTGTTTGGACATGAGATTCGCGGCCCCTTAAAACTTCTAAAAGAACAACTTTTCTTGCCAGAAGGGAAGAAAGTCCATAGCATCCCTGAGTATGTTATGAAACTCAGACCTCGTCGAAAGTGTGCCTGCTCTTTAGTCAAAGACTCTATATCCTCTTCTCAGGTAAAAATGAAGCAAAACTATGACCAGAAAGCCATTGCCCATTCGTTTCAACCTGGTGACAAGGTTTTGATTCTTTCTCCGCTCCCTGGCTCTGCTTTATCTGCAAAATTTCCCGGTCCCTATGTTGTGGAGAAGAAAGTCAGTGACACTAACTACATCATTCGAACTCCTGACTGCAGACACAGAAACAGATTGTGTCATGTGAACATGATGAAGGCATACTTTACACCAGAAGATGGAAGTGGTCCCAGAGGTAAAAGATGTGTCTCTAGTATCTGCTTTCTCAACAGTGAGCCCCACTGAAGACGATGGCCTGGTTATGTTTAGCGCCATCCCACAAGGGGCAAGACTAAAGAATTCTGAGGTACTTTCTGATTTGTCTCTATTTTTGGCTCATCTTCCTGATGATCATCGTGGTGATGTTGAGAATCTAATTCCTGACTTCCCCTGCTTGTTTAATGATATCCCCTCTCAAACTACTGTCATTACACATGACATTGTCTTAACTAATCCAAGACCCATCAAACAGCATGCCTATCGGGCCAGTCCTGCGAAGAGGGAGTGCATGGGGAAGGAGGTGGACTACCTTGTGGAACATGGATTCGCTGTACCCAGCTCCAGTTCATGGAGCTCACCATGTCTCCTGGATGAGAATTTCAACGGCAGTCCAAGATTTTGTACTGACTTTCGTAAGGTGAATGCTGTAACTGTCCCTGATGCACATCCATTGCCACTTATTGATGACTGTATTGATGAGATTGGTCCAGCAGTGTATGTCAGCAAACTTGACATGCTAAAGGGTTACTGGCAGGTTCCGTTGACACCACATGCCTCTGAAATCTCAGCTTTTGTCACACCGGACCATTTCTTCAGTATACAGTAATGCCCTTTGGTCTCTGCAATGCACCGGCTACCTTTCAGAGACTAGTAAACAAGGTTCTGGGTGATGTTCCACACTGTAAGGCATACTTGGATGACATTGTTGTGTACACTGATGACTGGAATTCTCACATGGCTACCTTGAGGGACATTTTCAAACGCCTAGCTGATGCCTCACTAGCTCTCTAACTGGGAGAGCTTCCTTCTTGTAGCTTGGTCAGCAGGTTGGTTGAGGCCAGAGGCCTGTACCATAAAGCTGGATTACGGCTTAGCGAGATAACTTCAGGCTTAACCCTGGCTTTTCGGTACCATAAAGGTGGCTTACTTTCTATCAGGCTACGTTGTCGTGGTAACCTATGCTGAACACCTAACCTGCTCCGGAGCAGGATAAGTTCAGGATAAGAGCTCAGCAGGTATAAAAGCCCCACCTACTGACCAATCAGTTCTCTTGGAAAATGGCCTGTCCGTTTTATGAGAACCCGGTGGATCTTGGTGCACAGCTTGTGCGAAGAGCACTCAGGCGCGAGAGAATATTTAGAGATCGCTGTAATCCGTTCGAATTGTCTGAACAATCACTGTACGAAAGGTACAGGTTTTCGGGAGAGGGGTTACAATACATCTGTCAGCTGCTGGAGCCTTACATCAGTAATGTAACGCACCGCAACCACACGCTGACAGTCCCACAGACAGTGTGCATTGCACTGAGGTTTTCTGCCACAGGTAATATATTTCTTAGTGATGTTTGTAATTATTATGATGTCTTTAAATCCCTCGTTGGATGGGTTACAAGCAAGTTTCCCGGCCACCTGCCCACGCAATGCATCAAAGAGGGCTTTTATGACATCGCAGGTAAGCAAGGTTGATGTGTAATTTGCATAATGTAGACTAAGCCCTGGGATGTTTGCCGTTGTATATTGTATTGTATATAGCCTCCAACATGTAGGCCTACATATACATATGCTACATGTATAAGATATAGTAAGCGTACTGACCACTTTGAAGTATATTTTTATACTTATGTTTGATTTGCTCCACTCGGGTTGCATCTGAAATAATAAGGCTACAATCCCATGCCATAACGAAAAATTTCATACACACATACATTTATGGAACACACAAATGTTACTGTAGTCAGATATACAAGTGCAGTCATAGTGGGGAAGTAATATTATATGTTGTTATATGGCACTAACTTACGCATTGACACAGTCGGCGATTTTTTGCCAGCAATCCTTGCCCCGTTTGGCAGCTGCAACTGTGTTGCTTTTTGCCTAGATTATTGATTTGTATTCCTCGTATTTATTAATTATTATTGTTTGCTCCTCCGTAGTGAAATATGCGGCTCGGGCTGATTTTTCCATGTTTGCGATTGGTCGCATGCAGCAAACTCCGCCCTTTTTATGTGAGCGTGCACAGATCTAGATTGGACAAGCCTGAATTGAATTAGTGAGTTGATAGCCGGCTTTATGGTACCGAAAATCCGGAGGGCGGATGTCTCGTTAAGTGAAGCCCGATAAGTAAGAGGAAGCCCGGCTAGGTTAATCAAGCTTTATGGTACAGGCCTCAGGTGCGCCCTGCAGATGCGATGATCACAGCAATTGCTGCGTTTCCTGTGCCAACCACCAGGCGGGAATTGCGACGGTTTCTTGGGATGGCTGGGTACTTCCGCAGGTTCTGCAAAAACTTTTCTACTGTGGCAGCCCGATTGACTGCGCTAACTAGTCCTTTGAAGCCATTTGCTTGGTCTAGTGAGTGCCAACAGTCTTTTGAGGATCTCAAGTGCCTTCTCAGTTGTAACCCTGTTTTGTCTGCTCCAAACTTTGCCTTGGCCTCTAAGTTGGAAGTTGATGCCAGTGCTGTTGGAGCTGGGGCCGTAATCATGCAGGAGGATCTCCAGGGCATCGACCATCCCATAGTATACTTTTCAAGGAAGTTCGACTAACAAAACTTAGACAAAACTTAGGTACTCTACAATTGAAAAAGATCGTAGAGATTGTTGTATGCTTTGCAACATTACGAGGTTTATCTTGCCTCCAGTGTTGAACCTATAAAGGTTTTCACTGATCACAACCCCCTAGTCTTCTTCTCCAGGATGTACAACAGTAACCACCGCCTAATGCGTTGGTCCCTGATTGTTCAGAACTACAACCTGGAGATTGCTCATAAAGAGGGGTCTGAAAATGTACTCGCCGACGCTTTGTCTCGTGCATTATAGTCAGGAGTTGTTGATAGTCCAAACCTTTGCTTGGACTTGTATGGGTGGGGATGTTACATGTACATGTTACATGTCTGTCATGCTCTCCCCCTCTCTTTGTCCTGCAGGTTAGAGCCACCTGTGAGCTCCAGAAGAGCTGTGGATTGGCTCACACTCCAGCCAAGTAGCCAATTAGAGACAGAGGACACCATTTAAAAGTCCCTCTCTTGCTTTGCTCTGACTTTGTTTGCTGTCTAGGAAGGTTTTTGGTGTGTGTGTGTGTGTGTGTGTGTGTGTGGGGTGGGGGTGGGGGTGGGGGGGGGGGGTAAGACTGCGGTTAGGCTGGGGTACCCTATACATTCACACACACAGAAGGAAAGTGTTACTTCACTAGGTTATGGGTTGTTGCCACTGTTGTAATTTTGTTATGTTCAGACACTTTTTGGAGATAAGATAGTCAGGCCTTTGGTTTTCTTTTTCTTTCCATACAAGTTATTGTTGAGCTAGGCTCTATTTTTAGTTTTATTTTTTTTGGTACTTTGTTTATTTTGTTTGGCACAACCCCTACAGCTCCTCCTTCCCCCCACATTTTTTTCAAACCCACTTCTGTTGTTTACCTTTTCATTTACATATTGTCAATAAATCTCTTTTTCTTGACTGCTTCAGTCAGGAATATGTAGAATCTAAAACAAACACTATTGTACATGTACATATATGCCATTACTGCCATATGTAAATCCTGCACGCTGTACAGTGCACTTTAGATCAACGTTTACATGCATATACTCTATATGAGCACCTACTTCATGTATATCCAGTGAGTCATTATTTCTATGTTTAGAATTTATAGAAATACTTGTATTTAGCCATTGTACAGTATGTTGTTGGTCATTGTTGGTTTTTAGATATATATACACAGTATACATATTTTTTCAACTACCTCTACATGAATAAGAGTTTTAACTGTATGTCTATTTCTATCTCCACATATCTGATAAACAAAAGAGGAATTTTGAAACATGATATTGGAGCCTGGTTTCATTTTTAGAGCATCAAATACCAACATTTCGCCTCATACAGACAGACACACAAGGTATGATAAGGTAAAGTGGTTTGGTGCCTAAACCCAACCAAACCAAACTGTTTCACAACATTAACCATGAGTCATAAATAACTTTTTTTTTTTTTTTTTTTTTTTTTTTGCTTGAAGGCATTGCGTGTTTCTGAGATGAGGATGTTGGATGGCCAGAGCAGTTACTCTGGGGCTAATGTGGCTGTGGATGGGTTTGCATTAGAGTTGGTTGAAAGCCTGTTGCATTTCATATATATGATCAAGGGTACCTTATGTGTGTGAATCGCCAAGGGACGTGACAAAGTGTCTGTATTTGATGATCTTCTATTTTATCCATCCACTTTGTCCATGTGTATCATGTATTCCAGTAGATATCCACTGGAATACATAAAGAGATAGTGTAGCCAGTGTGTTGCATTAGCCTGGTGAGCTAATCTGCAAAGGAAGAAATCAAGCAGAAATATGGCTTTGTGTGTCAGATGTCTCAAATTTGGAAGCATCTGTTGGGTTTCACTCAGGTTGGATCTTAAAGACAATGGTACACAACAACTCCATGTTTGGTCCATGCAGATATCTTGACACTTGTTGGAGAGCATATATCCAGAATTTCTTTATTCAAAGAGTAGTATCATTTTCCTCAAAAAAAATTTTGCATTAGGATTAATTTTTCTAACATAAAACTTTATCATATATTTCAACTACTTCAAAAGCTTCAATAGTTATTAAGAAGTTATGTTGTGTTGTGTTGTATATTTGGTGTAACCAAAACACATTTTTTCTCACCTTGAACATGAACAAACATGTTGGGTGTATTTCCTTCCTTCCAACAAGATTGCTGCACATTGCACATCACCTGTTGATTTGTGGAATCGTGTGAAATCGATCTTAAACATTTCCTGTATAACTATTCAAGCAGTTGCCTCATAACACCATATACATTGGAACAGCTTATTCAAGATAGGAAAAAATGAGTTCCATATTTTGTTGTCCTCAATGGTGGTGAGAGGTGTGCCCTCTCAACAGCTACTCAGTGGTCAGAAATGTCCGGGACCAGCAAGCCAATGTATGTTACAGTACCCCTTCACACAATGTACTAGAAAAAAGAATAAAAATAAACAAAAAACATAACCATTTGACAGGACTGCAACTTTTTAATAATTTCACATAACATATTTATTTATTTATTTACTCTATGAAGCTGTTTACACTTTGGTGTTTGGTGATCTGATCACAGGTGGATAGCTCTAAGTTCCCACCAGACAATGAAATGTGTCTCCACGTGCATCTCAAGTAGCCATAGATCTCACTTCTCTGCTCTGTATGCAAATCATTTCCTTTAGCAAAGACTGAATGTGTTGTTAATAACTGAATGTATAACATTTGTAGACTTTGCACAAAGGCCCAAATAATGTTAGTTACAAAAGTTACGAAAAGTTTATAAAGTAACTCAACAACCCACAAAATTGCACAATTTTAAAGGGAGTCTGGGGACTTTCTCCATGGGTGACAAAAAACGTAGCCTAAATTGGTATTTTCTAACTTAAAATGGTGTGAAGTTGGCAGGTAAGTAGCACTTTGAGTTAACTCTTCATAATATTCAGAATTTTTTATCAATTCACAGACAATTCAAATAGGTGATACAAAATGTGTTGGCGCACTTCCACACGCCCCTAAGCATTTGGTTTGAAGAGACTGTTGGCATTGCAGAAAGGTTGCAAGTTGCCACACAGAGCAATGACAAATATCTTCACATGAATGGCAAAGCATGTCAAGCAATGCTCCAGCAATGCTTCAAATAAAATCCTCAAAATAAGAAATAGTTAAAGATTCCAGTTTTATGAACCTGCTACCAACATCTTAACACACCGGGTCTGTTCTACTTTTGAATATTTCTTCCTCTTGATAACCCATATTATGCTCTTTCTGTATTTCCCAGACCCTCCCAGTCTAAGGGCCAATGGGGGCAGCCATATCCCCTTTGGGCCCGCTTGTTCTCTGCTACCTTCCACCAGTGGAGATAATGTGGGAATATTTATTCACTGTCCTCTGTGACCCACTGTCTGTGCAGAGTGTGATGCAGCTGTAATTGGGACGGTGGTTAAGAGGGCTGCTGGGTTATTCCAAATACGGGCTTGGCATCTTTAGTAACATGGCCCCCAGTCTGTGTCCCTATGCCTGCTCCCTCGCTCAGCCTAATCTGCTAATAATACCTTTGTCTAATGGTGTCAATGGCCATATATCACCTCAGGACTGAGGAGAGGGAGGGAGGTACTATAGTGAGAGAAAGAGGTAGTGGTGGAGATTCAAATGTATTATTTCTGATAGGACTTTAGATTAAGATAACATATCCACCAACAAATGGCAATGGCAATCTGATCACAAAGAGATATACTATACTTCAAAAACATAATTGTTTGTTTGTTGCATTTTATTTTCGTACAATTAAAAAAAATTGTATTGGTTAATATCATAGGAAACAATTGATGTTAAATCAGTTTTAACATAAAAAGGTGTATTTTTTTTTAAAAAGATACTTCAAATTATAAACACTATCATTAAATAAATGCTTGATCTTTTTTTGAAAATGGATAAATGAAGTAAAAATAAATTTGACAAATCCTGCAGGCTATATTGTAAGACTCACCAGTTACCAGGAATCTTTTTGTATTTTTCACCCACTTTCACTTCTGCTGTACTCAAGGAAAAAAAAGTACTTATATCCCTTAAACCAGTCGTGAATACTGGCCTTTAAATCAACTGTTCAAGTCACTAACAAGGTTAGTCGTCACGCGGCCATGGTCACCAATTGCGTCTAAATGAAAGGCAGATATTAATGAGGTCTTAATGGAACTACATTTTTGTTGGAGATGCCTTGATGTTGAGAGCTAAAACAAGAAGCCTTTCCCAAGTCTTTAGAGATCAAATTATGCCTGGATATCAAATAAATGAGTGACTTACACTTAATTCCACAAAGAAAAGAAGATGAGAAAAAGTAATTGATTCCTTGACTTTCTTACAAGACATAGAATTGTAAAACAAACTCAGAAAGGAAGAACAAGTGTTCATAAATAGATGATTATTTTTAATATCTTTAGATGAAATGCAGAGTGTCTCCCTTGAGATGCACTTGGCTAATTATTCTGCAGAGCTTGGGTATTTTATTTCTAAAATAGGGCTGGGATAAACAAACTTTATTTTTTCCTTATACACTGACTTGAAAGACAAAGAAAGGCAGCTGTTCCAAATATAAAAACAAACTTTTCTATTCTATTACTGTATACACACACACACACACACACACACACACACACACACACACACACACACACACACACACACACACACACATAGTAGCTCATACAATTTTCCATTTGAGAACTTCTATAAACAAAACTGGGCAATTATGTTTTTTTGTTTTTTTTGTTTTTTTTAGTACACTACAGATCTGCTTTAATATAGCCTTTGCTCATATGATTAATTTATATTGTCTCCCAGCACTATATATTAAACATCATTACACATAAATTGTTTCAAGCACAACTTGTATCACTCCTGCAGTATCAGATAATTACCTCATTATGTTTCTGTTTTTAACTTTTGACAATCTCCTGCAGCCAGTACTTAATCAAGGGGGGGGGGGGGGGGGGGGGGCGACTATCACAAAACTTTGTTTTGTCACAAACCTCATTTTGAATGATATGGCTTTTATTAGTAACCTTCAGCAGCATCCCCTCTGGCATTCCCTTCTGGTATTCTGCGCATCTTCACCAGGTGCCGTATCCTCTTGTGGACGACGACAGTGGCTGGACAACAGTGTGGGAGGACAGCTTGATCTTCAGGCTTCTCTATTGACTGGGACTGGTGAAGCGGTTCTGGCTGGCTGATTCCCTGAGGCTAGTATTGACACCTAGGTTCTGGTTTGGATAGCAGGGTCGCAGGATTAGGACTCTCCTCTTTTGATTAATTGAGCACTAGCCTTGATTAATGATACCTTTAGCCACTCTCCTCTTGTGGTGAAAACTCAAACTTTTATATAACAACACTACAGAAGAAGCTTCCTGGAAAGAAGTCAGCATAAGGCAGCTGCTGAGGCTTATTACACTGTAGTCCAAATCGTGCTGCATTATTTTTATTATTAAGGTTTTTGAATATATGTTTTCAGATTATTGGTCAACATGAGGTCCTTTGTGGTGACATGTTATCTCCCATCCCTCATAATGGCTTGTTGTTAGCTGGAATTGATGTGATGTCTCTACAAGAATGCTTTCAATGTATTATTTTTTTTGTGATTTTGTGACGGTTTTCTTTTCACTGACAATGTATCTTGATTATTTTCCTTTGTCGCCATTCTCCTTATAGGTAGCATCACAACATTGCCTGTTCAGTCTAACGTAGTTCATGCTTTGAAATCTTATTTCTAATCCTATTTATTCTTTTTTATTTTATTTTCTTTCCTTTTTTTTTTTTTTGCTCAAGATGCTCGCATGATCATCTTACCTTTGGGACTGCTGATGGAATAAGGGAAACACTTACATTTAAGTTTATACCTCACTATAGTATGCCCACGTAAGTTAAAATGCAGACAAAGTGTCTGATTGCACTTAAAATTTAACAATATGCATTCAGTTATAGATTCCTTGTAATATTGTTACATCATTACAAGGCTGCCATGGTGCACATAATGCAGTGCAGCTGAGTCATCAGCTATAGTTCACTGACTCACTAAAGACTCCAAGTTGTCCTGCATGAACTGGAAGCTCCACAGAGGACCTTGCCTTCCCCCTTGCCTTATTACTTGTTTTAAAGTAAGCAGCTTGGGTTGGTACACCGTAGTGGGCTAATGCATGCAGTCTGCGCAGCTGTGGCGCGGGACGGCAGACAGCCGATCATGGCGTGATTTATGACGCTGACCGCTGGCTGCGTGGTGCAGGCTAATGACACATACACTAAAGTCATTGATTTGTATGAATGCCCTCCGCTCTTCATCTATCACAATTTAATGTTGGAGTTTGTAATGCAGAGGAAGAGAGGAGGATGAGGTGGAGGAGGAGAAAGATTGGGAGGAGGGAAGGGGGATGTAGCCCAAGAAGGAGGTGAAACAGATGAAGAAAGGAGTAGAGAAGAGAAAATCGACATGCAGCCACCACACAGGCTGGCATAGATGCTGTGGAACAATAGAAGCAGGTAGGATGAAGTGGCCTCTGGGTACCCCAAGGCCCAACATCCCTCCCCTCTTCCTTTCTAAGTCATGAGTCATTTGCTGCTCCTCTAATATCTCCCCCCTTTCCTCTGCTTTATGGAAATGGCCGTGAATTGTGCACAGTGGACACTGTGCTCAATAAAGCAGATAATAGCAACAACAAGGAGCGAAACGCAAGAATTACCTTTATTCTACAGGGAAGATAAAAAGAGGGAGGGATGGAGAAAAGAAAAAGGGTGCACATTTAAAAAGGATAGGCATGCATGTATGGAAACTATTCAAGTAATAAAAATATAAGAATTGTGTTATATGAACACATTTTGACCAACCAGCTCACTCTTCGGGTAAATGTAGGCATTTAAAAAGGTATGTGTGCATGATGCAAACACACTTGCGCTCATTGCCTGTGAGGCTGCTTTTCACTTCACCCTCCTCCGAGAAGGAAGGAGTGTGTCTGTGTGTGTGCATTTGTCTGAGTGTGTAAATGAACCCAGTTGTATGTACAATGCATGTTTCACTGTTTGCTTCCTTCCTTCCTCCCCCTCTGTCAACCCTGTGTATCCCACGCTTAGTAAAAACAGCATGAGGGTGAATGCTTAACGCTGCATGTGTGCATATGTGTATGTCACAGAGCAGGAAAGGCCTCCCAGAAGGGGAACAAGATAGATGGTCCACTGGGATAACTTTTTATCACTTCAAAGCTGAGTCAGCTGCTTGAAAAAGTTCAGCTAATCCTGATGGAACATGTCCATAGCATGAATTTTAAAAAAAGAAAATGATATCAGTATCAAACTTAAAGGGTGGAGGTGAATGGGATTTATTTTGTGATGCTCACAGGACAAGCAAACAAAACAGCAAGATGTCTTTCAACAATCCTATCATCTTCTTCTAAAGGAACGCATGCACTCCAGTGGGATCCACCAATTGGAATGTATCCTGTTCTTTTAAATCAAATGCAAGAAGAGTGCTGGTGTGGATGTAAAATGTGTTTATGTGTGAGTTCAGTTCAGTTGAGCCCATTGTTCTGACCATGATGCCCTTATCTTTCTCTTTCTTTTCCTCACGACCTCTCTCTGTCTCTCTGTCTTCTCTCTTAACCAAAAGGCATCTCAGTCTCTCATTTGATGACATGGTGCAGATGGAGCAATGACTCATGGATTACAGCACCCGGTTTAATTACAGTGTATGTAAACAAGCCTGTCAATTATGCTAATCTGAACCATAGCCGGTTGGGGGAGACAATAACAACAGACGAACAACAGGAAGAGGACCAGTTGGACACCTGTTTCTCGGACAGACCTGTCTCTCAAACCTTCACACGAACATCATTTAAGCCCATTTGGAATGCTTTTTACCGCCAATACTTCACTCAGGCTGCATCATTTGGAGTGGGAATGTATACAATCTCTGTTTTCATCAATGACTGTACACAAGCTATCTAGACTGAGAGTCAAGATAATCATATGTAGAAACGTCACTGATGTTTGTGCTCTGACATATTCAATGGATTCCATACTTAAAAAGACGTGCAAGATTTATTGCTGCAGGTTTTCTCTGTATGTTCCTACTTTGGGTTTATAAGTAAATATAACAGGCAACTGCTTTTCATCTGTCGCATATTTCTCTACATTTACTTCACATTTTTAAAGTTGCTGATGTGTCATCTTTACCGTAGCCTTTACCATAGTAGTATCAGGATCATCAAAGGAGTATTTCTTCCCTGGCTAACCCCCCTGCTGAACTGGGTCTTAAGACTCCATTCTTCCAGACGGGGTTAATAGTACTGTGATCAGAACATTGAAAGTAGTCATGGATGCACATCCGCCAGGAAATTACCTTTTGTAATGGTCGGTATCTTACACCTGTTACACATGGACAGCCCTGCATTTAAGTGCTTTCAAAAATAAATAAATAAATAAATAAGGAAATCAAAACATTTAAGAAAAGCTGTAGTTTCAGTAGAAATTACTTGGAAAGGTGCGCCTAGAATCTTTTCCATGATGATGTTTTGGCACTTATAACAATTGGTGAAGGATAAGCAGGAAGCAAACAATTAGAAAAAAGGGTTTCTCAATTGACAAAGAAGACTTCTGACTCCACTGACTTGTTGAAATGTTTTATGTTTTGATTCAAGTGATTCAATTTTGTTCTGTAACTCTGGATTCTATGAGTAAAGCTGTGTTCCTCTTACAACTGTTGCCATTGGATTTGTCTCCAGGTATGCACAGTCGTGAAGATTTTCTTTGTTGCCACTATATAATCGCATCTCTCAGATTCTCAAGTACATTATATAATACCATCAGGAGCTGAGTTCTGCTTCCAAAAGCCAGTATTTTGTTAAGTTAATACCTGTGGAGCAGGGGGGCTAAGTCTGAGAGGGCTGGCTACACATACACTCATAGAATCTGGAGTTACAGTATCTAACAGAATCAATGAAAGGGCACAGAGAAGCCCGTGATGCACAGATTTCTACCAGGGTTATCCCTCTAAGGAGGGCCATGGATGAATATAAGGCTCCCGTGGAGTGCACCTGGACGTCCTTTACTGGCCCCAGTTCTGCTGCATTGTAGGCTTGTGTGACCACATCACACAACCAGTGGGAGAGACGCTGTTTTGACACAGCCATACATTGTGAGTGGCTTCTGCAATGAACAAACTGCTGCTGTATCTGCCTGATGTTTGCTGTGCACCAAACACACTGGATAAAGCAAGCACCGGGCAGAGTTTGTGATGGAGGAAGAACCCCTCAAGGGAAATAAATCTCAACCAAAAGGAGTTTGTTAAGACTTTATGTGTAAATGAGGCATTTGGCTGTGAAGTTGCTCCACTCCCATCCTGTCAATTAGAGAGACATGACAGTGATACTGCCTGTGTACATAGGTCACTTACTTTGTCTTAGCCAATATGAGGGTGTGATGGCCAAGGCCACACAGGACAGTTTATGGTAATACTGTGCACTCACCTTACTTTCAGTACATGTTTTAATTTGCAGTCAACCACAATACACAGGTTCATTTAATTTGCATTCAACCACACCCCAAACAATTCATGTCCACACAACACAATTTATTTGATTTATAATTTCTTTATTTTCATTTAGCTTTACACTGTTTAAATGGAGTGCACACATTTTCACATTGTAAGGCTAAAATGAGTATTTTTTGGCTGTTATATTAATAATTTTTCCTTTCTTTGAGTTACCGTGCTGCATGTGGGAGGTGTCATCTGGGAGAGGCAAAGGGCGTGGCCAAGGGGCTGGACCCATTAAATCCTGTGGCAAGCTCATCAGGCCAGACCATCTCCAGCCATGTCAGTGGGGGATTTGGGTTTAGTTAGGTTTTCCTTTGTATTAGTTTTAGTTGATGTCCATTTTGTTTTCCCCTTTTTGTGTTAGTTGGTTTGGCCAAACAAGTATATATGTTCCCTTGTGTTTCATTTTCTTAGTTCAGTTTGTTAACACCCTGTTTTGTTGCTGTTATTTTGAGTAGAGTTATCTTTTGTTGACCTCTTTTATAGGCCGTGTTTTTTGAATTCTTGGTTTATATTGTTTGCATCTTTTTGGGTAAATAAAAACCCTTTCTTTTTCACCAAAAGCCTGTTTTCCTCATTGCCTTACTGCTTGGTCCCTGACAGAGGGCCAAACTGCTATCGACTAATGTCTGAAATTTGGTAAATTTGAGAGTCAGAGGGCATTACGTGGGATCTGAGCCTCTCTCCACACACTGTGACTGAAGAGCAGATGAGGTAGCCACTTAACATGCTGCAGTAGAAGGGGCTCTTGCACCTTGGATAGTGTGCACCACAGGGGGCAATCCTAAATTTTCCACCTTTTTCGGTGGCCAGGTCACTGACAGCGATGTCACCTCTTTGTGGGGCACAATGTGTGGTGGTGAGTTCATTTCTACACCCAGTAAATTAACATCAGGGTGGGAAGTGAAAAGCTTTTTTGACAGATTATGTCAAAACCCATTGTTTGCAGATGCTCCACTGTGTGGAGGCATACGAATCATCACCCCTCCCTCCTCTGGGAAGAGCTGATCACAACCTGGTTCATGCCTGCCTGTCTACAAGGCCCTTGTCAACAGGCAACCAGCTGTGTCCCGCAGAGTGAAGAGGTGGTCTGACGAGGCTGAAGAGGCTCTGAAGGACTGCTTTGAGACAACCGTGTGGATATATTCAGCGACTCTCATGAGGAGGACATCGACAGTTTGACAGACAGCATCATGGACTACATAAACTTCTGTGTGGAGAGCACTGTACCCACCAGGACTCTACGGTGTCACTCCAACAACAAACCCTGGATTAATCCTGACATTAAGGCTCTTTTAAAGGAGAAGAAGAGGGCCTTTAAGTCAGGAAACAAAGAGGAGCTGAAAACTGTTCAGAGGGAGCTCAGAAGGAAAATCAGGGAGGGGAAGGACAAATACAGGAGGAGAATGGAGGAACAGCTGCAGGAGAACAACACCAGAGGAGTCTGGAGAGGCCTGAAAACCATTTCAGGCCACCAGAAGCCAAACTCTCAGGCAGCCGGGGATTCAAAGTGGGCAGATGAGCTGAACACCTACTTCTGCAGGTTTGAGGAAGCATCTGCCCCTCCCCCAGCTGTACCAGCCCTGCAGCAGCCCTCCTTTGTTCTGCCAGCACTCTGCCCAAGTACCCCACTGAAACCCCCCCACAGTATTCAGCTCACCGCCACCAACGCCACCCCCCACTATTCCTCCCAGCCCCCCAGCCACTTCACAAGACACTCAGCCCCCCTGCTGCAACTTGTCCCTCACACCTCTCCAGGTGACAAATCAACTGAGGAGGTTAAAGACCAGGAAGGCTGCAGGACCGGATGGCCTCAGTCCCAGACTCCTCAGATCCTGCTCTGATCAGCTGAGCGGGATCATTGGACATCTGTTCAACCTGAGTCTGAGGCTGGGAAGGGTGCCACGCCTCTGGAAGACGTCCTGCGTGGTACCTGTGCCAAAGACCCCATATCCCAAGGACCCTAGCTGCTACAGGCCAGTGGCACTAACATCGCACCTCATGAAGGCCTTGGAGCGGCTGGTCCTTGCCCACCTGCGCCCCCTGGTGAGCTCGTCCATGGACCCGCTGCAGTTCGTGTGCCAGCCTGGCATCGGAGTGGATGATGCCCTCATCTTCCTCCTCCATCGAGCCCTGTCTCACCTGGAGCTGCCGGGGAGCTCTGTTCGGGTCCTTTTCCTGGATCTCAGCAGTGTGCTGGCACCGTTCCTCTTCACCCTCTGCCTTGTTCTATGGTGTAGTCTGCTGGGGGAGCAGCATCACAACAGCTGATAGGAAGAGGCTGGACAAACTCATCAGGAAGGCCAGCTCTGTCCTGAGATGCCCTCTGGAACAGGTGGAGGAGGTGGGGGAGAGGAGGATGACAGCCAAGCTGTCCTCCATGACAGACAATGACTCATACCCCCTCCAACACACACTCACTGCACTGAGGAGCTCCCTCAGTGATAGGATGCTACATCCGAAGTGTGTGAAGGAGCGATATCGCAGGTCATTCCTTCCTGCAGCCGTCAGACTGTACAACAGAAACTGCTCCAAGTAATCGATACAACAATATGTATAACAATCTGTGCAATAACTGAACTGAACATGTGAAACAATCTGTGCAATAACGCTGCTATAATCTGTGCAATATTTCGGTACATAAAAGTCTGTTGGTACATAACAGCCTGTAAACACTACTTTCCGATAAATAACCATCTGTAAATACTATTTATAATTTTTTTTTCTTAGGAATGATGTTTCTCTTTCTATCCCATCCTTTTGTATATACTTGCTGTGTTAAATGCATGCACTTGTCTTTTTAACTTTCTATCCATTTTGATGCTGCTGCAAAATTGGAATTTCCCCTCGTGGGACAAATAAAGGCATATTGAATTGAATTGAATTGAATTGAATTGAATTGAATTGAATTGAATTGAATTGAATTGAATTGAATTGTGCGGAGTGAAGCTTTCTTCTGGGAGTGGGCCAAGGTGACCTGGTGGCAGAACATAACCCTGATCCCTTTCCTGTGTAGTGGCCCCTGCACTGTTTCCATACACTATGAGAAAGAACACCGAGTCAGAGAATAGCCGACTGGACTGTGTTGGCATTGTACTCCTTGAAAGGAAAAGCGCAGGACTTGGCTGTGCCATGTATTCCATGTATTCAGACATAGCAGTCTTTGCCTGAACAAGTAGGTGCTCACAAATCTGTGGAGCATAATTTGACATAATTTCAGTCAGCTCAGCTTTCTCCATTGCTGTGTGAAATGATTGATTATCCATCACCACCCATCTGAAGGCCATCTCAAAAGGATCAGTGCTGGCCATGGTTGAAACACCTGACAGTGTCAAAGTTCACCATGTGTTCAAACCTTGAGTCTGAAATGGGTCGGGCTGAGATATCACCACTAACTCCACCCGAATGGTGGTGATAATTAATTAGTAATACACATTTTGAATGAGGATTTGTTACTCATGAAAATGTGAAGAAGTGACCAGGCTGCATCTGCCACACTGTGTGTGTGACAGTGAGCCTCTGTTTTGTGTTGGGAGCTTGTGTTTGTGTGAAAGAAGCCACAAAATGCTCAGGTGGAGCATCAGCAGACGGGCTGGGAAGAAACTGCTTTTTTATGCAAGGCCCTGAAATGAGCCGTTGTGTTTCCTTTGCTCAGCTTACTGAAGACACGCATTCCCTCTATCCCGTAATTGCCACTGATGCCAACTTTGTTTGAGCATTGAGCATCTCAGCCCCACTGGTGAGACTGAGGTACAGCTGCGTTCAAAGGTGTGCCTCTTCATCCTCTCCACTTTCTGTACTACTTAATGCAGGGGAGCTGGGATGCTTTGGATGAGTGGTCCAAATAGCCCACCAATTGATTTGGGACCATCCAGCAGCTCCCATGAGAGAGGAAGGTGAGACATGTGCAGCACTGTGTTGTTCTGAGCTGCAACAGCCTGGGTGACACACTGGTGTGAACAGACAGGAAGCAAGAGTATTCAATTTTTCCAGGCTCAGAAAACAATGCCTCCATGAATGACTGGGGGTCTGTCAAGTGAGGCCACAGTGGGGAATATTTTGCTGGTGGCTCCTAGTTGTAAACATCATTGCTTAAGAGACATGGGCATTGCAAAGCCCCTCAGATCTGCTGCCTTCCCCTCAGGTCTGCTGCTATCTTCATGATACCTGTCAAGTGATGGCAAGCATGTGGCGGCAGACTGATGCAGAGAAGGAGAGAGCTGCAGATGCGCAATCACACTCTAGGTCTTCCAATGGGAGATGGGACAACTCGGAGGCAGAGGTAGAGGGAGTCACCTGACTCATGCCTACTGTCTGCGACCCTTTCCAGGACTGGGAGGTGACCACTGAACATTTGCTTGTCTGTCCCGTCTTCCCGACGGACACAGCGCAGTTTCCATCACCACCGCCCTTCACCCAAAGCAACATAATGGTGTGTTCTCATTGCTAGAGCTCCTCGACACCTGTCAGCACTGTGCACGTTAGCTTGGCATGCTCAGCACATAGGAGAAGGTCTGAGGGAAGGATGTAGCTGGTTTGATTGGCCCCCCGCTTCAGCTTTGGAGACTGAACTTGTTAATCTTCACTTCTGTTCTTCACTTGACTGCTTGATGCTGTTGTAATTTGGAAGCAAAAGTCATCTCCTGACAGCATTATATACTGTATATCAGGACCTGAGAGAGGCAACTGTAGAGTGTACAGTGGTGGGAAAGAAAATCTTTATGATTGTCAATAATGTTAAAGTAGTCAGTTTGATGCAGCCAAATAATAATAATAAAATAAGGAACCAAATAAAATTACTGTATGTGAAATTCCTGTCTCCTGTTGTACCTGTCCAGGATTAATATCTGGATGCTACCCAGTATAAAATGTATGTATGTATAAAAAATGACAGAATGAGCCAAAGTTTACACCACCTCTTGCATTATATATATATATATATATATATATATATATATATATACAACTAAAGGTACATTTGTTTGGACAAATATAATGATAACAACAAAAGTAGCTCATAAGAGTTTCATTTCAGAGCTGATATCTAGCCATTTTCCTTGGTTTTCTTGATAATAACCAAAATCAGTAGCAGTACAGTACAGTAGCCCTGTACGTGACCTGGTTCATTAGCCTTTCACACAATTGCATTTGCCCTGTTCTACCCATAGCGAAACAACCCCAGATCATCACCGATCCACTGATCCATGCCAATTTCCAGCAGTGCCAAGATGGCCGCCTTTGTGACTTCACATGATTCTTTTGTTTTAGGCATCATGTGAGAGCTGACAACTTCTGAGTTGTGCTACGACTTGAATGTAAGCAGGAAACCTCTCTAGGCCTTTGCATGTGCAGTGCTGCTTATGACGTGAAAAGGCCTCATATACCCTTGGAATACAATTAAGCTTAAGCGTGTCAAATAGGACATAAAGTTTTTTGGAATCAGCTGCATTTTTTGTCGTGTTCATTGTATTCTTCAGGTAATGTACCTTAAGTGGTATCAGGCATTAAAATGAACAATTATTAGACCACCCTTGTTTTCTTCAATTTATATATACACACACACACACACAAATATATATATATATATATATATATGCATCACACACAACGCTTCTGTCAGTTTGACTGACAGTTGCTTTATCTGCCTCCCCGATGACATCTAAACTCATGTGAAATAAAACATGCTGCGATTAGTCTGAGTCATACGTTCAGTCTGGCCAGTCACCCGACCAAGACACGGCAAGAGTTTATGCTGCTGTGATCATTAGATCTGACACAGTGACCATCGTCAAAGGCAAAAGTATCATGTAGTCTGACCCCAGCATTAGAGAGTGAACCCTTTATGAAGAATAACAGTATTGCATATTGCTATGTATGCTGAGTAAGATTTGATTGTTTAGATAGCAGCTTTATTTTTCACACTACAAAAAAACAAAAGAAGGTAGAGCACAAACCAAAGTGCCTCGCATAAGTGTGTGAACGTTACACTTTATAAATAGCGTGAATATCTTTAGAAGTCACGTGAATAATTTACTAATGCTTTCAATTCTTCATCATGACAAAGCAGTTTATACAGTCAACTACATGCTGCTTTCTAAGCTTCAGTAAAATAAGGTGTCCATGTCCTCTATGTCCATTTGCTTGTGACACCGAATTATATTCTTAATTATTCTTTGCCGCCAAAAATAGTATTGATGAAATTCTACCTCCTTTCTTTCAGTTGAGGTTTATTGTGTTGAACCTTTATGTACAAAACCTGGCAAAATGTAGTAGTGGCATACGCCACTTTCCCTCTCACAGCTGTAGAAGAGCTTAAGCAGTGAAAACAATGGCCTTCCTCCGCACACTGCTATACGTGCACATTTGGTGAATGCCAAACAATAATTATATAATAATCAAATACATTTTTGCATTCATTGTTCACTGGGCTTCCTGTTCTCTGTACCACAAAAATAACTTTGTAAAAACTCCACTTTCTCTTCACCAATTACTTGAGGTAGTTATGTGTGATCAACCTGCACTTCAGTGGAATGTGGATTAATGTGTATATAAGTCTTAAATTCGTTCTCACTGTGAAATATCCTGAATCAATCACAACAAGCTAAAAATGGTCCACACAAAAACACATCTACTCCTTCACCCATCATTTAAATGTCTTAAAGTTGTTTATTTGATTAAAACAATCTGGGATTCATTCATGAACCATATGGAAATGGTTGTACAGTTTCAACCTGGGAGTCTAATCTTGCACTAGCTCATGTTTGATGAATGTCAAACATACTTAATTGGAAAGCCCTTTCGTTCTGGATGTTCATTTGCATTCAGTAAAACGAAAACAAAAGCAGCTTGTTGCGTTTTGCTGATGAATAGAAGATTTCCTGAACCATGAAATGAAAGCGTGTCTTTCTTTTCATATTTAAGAATTGACATTGCCATTTGTGGAAGAGAGGATGATTTGGAAGTATTGATAGTACAGATACCAAAATCGATAAATGTTTTTATTTTGATGCCATCATTCTCCTGCATGTGTAAAGTCTGGCTAAACATGCATTCAAGCAAAATCAAAGGCTTTTAAAATGATGAACAAAAACACATGTATGGAATATTAAGTTGCTGTGAAAATAATTTACGCTAAAATACATAAATACAGTCTGTGTACATGGATTTATAATTTGATGTTTTTTGTAGTTAGGGGTATCTATTATTTTGTCCACACAGTATTTGTGTACAGGCAAGTAACCTACTGATAAAATACATTTATAAAATACTATAGTTTGAATCTCATAAGATGACACTAGGTAAGCGTGACGCATGGCTTCAAACACGAGGCATCATAAGTGTGATATAAGCACCCTCTGAAAAACAGTTCCAGATATGAATAATCCAGAACAAAAAGCAACACTTACTGTGGAAAGTTTTCGGACACTGCTGCTTTATGAGACAAATTTCTGATGTTTGATTATTGTGCACCAGTGCAGCATTGTTAGGCTGCACAGTGGAAGTTATGGTGGTAAATGTTCAGCCTTGACTCGTGTTTGCTCACGTTACACCCAGGTGAAGATGCTCCTTGATTAAAAAGAAAAGTAAATCTCCTGCTACTTTTACCAAACACCCACACCAAAAAAAACCCCCCCAAAAAAACAATTCCTTTCTTACTTAAAGCATTTCTCGAGGCGTCAGTCACCCCTCCCCACCACCCCAGAGCTGTGGGCTCATAGATTTAAGCAGCCCACTTGATTGCCAGAGCCCTCAAACCTCGTCTGAGAGACGATAACGAGACGTCACAGCTTTACACTCAGGTTTTAGAAGGAGAGGGAACATTTGTCATTTAAGCGTCTCTCCGGTCTGAGCGTCTGTCAGCTGAGGCTCCACTCTAACGGCAAGACGGATCCAATTACCAGCCGTGGACATCTCTAACAAGGTGCCAGGAAAAGGCTGCCTGGACAAACAACGCCCGGGCCCAATAATGAGAGGCCCTCATTTGAGTGATTTGAGTCTCTTTCTCTTTCTTTCTCTCTCTCTCTTCCATGCATTGAAAACTGCTACAAAATATGCAGTGTTACTTTTATTCTTCTTTTGTTTTTTCTTTCTTTTTCAAAGTTTTGCTCACACTTTCAAATGGAATTAGAGAAAGAACTGAAAAGAAATGAAAGGAGGCAAACATGCATAATATTATCAGAAAACTTCCTACTGTACCTGTCACACACACACACACACACACACACACACACACACACACGCATGCATGCATGCAAACACACACAGTGCTCAAACTTTGTAACAGGTGATTATTAATCATTCCAGAGCTAAGCTTGTCAATACAAATGATCCCAATAACAGCGTTGCATCTACAACACACAGCAAAGGGAGAGAAACACTTTCACAAGTAGCTCATTTTGCCTCATTCTCTCGCATAGCTAACCAGACCATGGATTGTCAATGCCGGGGCCAGGATCAATGAGCCAGTGCTCTGTGCGTCCCATCGATTTGCCAACTCCCAGATATCAGAGCGACTCTTCATCAACAAAAGCACTTTGTCCTTCCCAAATAATCAGATCGAAGGAGCTTCTCTCATGAGACAAAGTCGCTTCACTCTCAACACTGCCACACTCCCCCCGCCCCCCACTCTCTCCGGGAAACCAAAGCATTTTGCTGTCCTCACAGCTTCCTGTGAGTGAGATGCATGCTCAACAAATGATTGCGTACTGAGGACCTATGTATGAATGTATAATATAAGCAACATGAGCAGGTGGAAATCAATATGCCTCTGCAAAGATGAAGGAGGAGGGAAGATATAAAACCCTCACTGAACTGTAGTAATCACAAAATATTAGTTTTTTTTTAATGTTCTATTTTGTAGAAATAGGCACTCAGTCATTTTCTAAGTCAAACTTAATTCAGGGGCTGTGCAGACAAACTTTGTTCAGATGCATATGCCCTTATTTTGAATTCCATTGCTGATGTGTACAAATTTATGCATTTTTTAAAATTTTTTTTAAGCATATCAGAATAACAGTGCTTAAAAAACACAGAGTACTAGGTTTGAATATTTCACTCGGTGTGTGCTTCATAGCTTCAGAGAACAGTTGGACAAAACAGAATGTGTGTATGATAAGGCAAAAAGGAGTGAATACCATGATCTTCAAGCCTTACCGCTACATAATGGGGAAAAAGTATGTCAACTAGTTAATTTGTCTGGAATAAGTACGAACAATAACACTGTTTTTATTATTTTTGTGCACGTAAATGAAGCCAGTGTTTTATCTGTCTTTATTAATCTTTTTTTTTTTTTTTTAGAATATTAGTGTCAGTCAGTCAGTGTTTCACGGTAAGGGAACAATGTCAAAGGGTTAAAGTAATTCAGGTGAAGGCAGTAATTTGCATCCATCAAACCTGGCTCTTTGGACAAACCAAATTTTTAATTCTTCTCTCCTAACCAATGGAAACGCATTATTTCTTGTCAATTTCAGAGATATTAATAGATGGGGCTGCGGTGACCATTCATAAATCTAATTTAATATTTTAAGAGGGTCTTTGGGCAGGAAAAAGGAAGGAAAAGAGAGCAAAAGGAAGGTAGAGGATTGGGGTGGGTGGTGGGGGTTGCGCTTAACTCGCTGCCCAGTGTGATCAATCGCCACAGTCCTGCCTCTACTCAGAAAATTAGAAATGGGAATCTTAAAATCTGGAGCCGTTCATCATCACAGGTAGCACATGGACTCAGATGAGAATGTGTGTGTGTGTGTGTGTGTGTGTGTGTGTGTGTGTGTGTGTGTGTGTGTGTGTGTGTGTGTGTGTGTGTGCGTGTGTGAGCGTGTGTGTGCTCATGTGTCTGTGAAGGGAACAGGTGTAGATACTGTATTTTAGGAGCAAGGTGTAATCTAAGTTTCTTTCACTGTAAAGACTTATGAGTGTGGAGATACGCTTTATAGGAACACACACACACACACACACACACACACACACACACACACACACACACACGCAAGCACACACAAACACACATACACACATGGCTTTGACGAGCAGTGAAGAGCTTTTCAAGTTAGCTGATAAGCATCAACACAGGCAAAACAAAAATGGAAAGTTTGGATTATCTTTCTATTGCAATAGTGGTACAAATCAAAGATGTTCACATACACACACACACACACACACACACACACACACACACACACACACACACACACAGGCACACAGAAACAACACGTTAGCTGTTAGTTAAACTGACACTCATTAGGCACCTTTTTAATAACCTGACTCCTTGCTTGACATGGAACTCACGTGTCCCTTCTAACTCCTAATTGTTTTGATTAGCTGATATAATTGGTATACCTAACTGTGCTGATGGTAATGCGTGCAAGTTGCATAAAGTCACCAAATCACACAAAAGGAGGAAGGGTGAGGGTGAACTAAAAAAGATGTGAGACTTGCAGAGAAGGAGCTTTTTTGTAAATGAGATGAAGATATTTGATGGCATGGCTCGAAATGTTATTTAGAGAGGAGACTCTCGTGGTTCTAACTAAGGCCGGACTCAGACCTTTATAATTAGGAGACATGAGAATTTATTGCAGAGCGGTCAGGGTGTTCCTCTAATAGATGTGTCATATGTGGACTGCTAAACAAGTAGCCTGAAGCTTGCTGCCCATTTGTTAAAAATGAAGTCCTAACTACTTGACGTTAGACGCCCCCAAATTCCATGATGTGTTACAAAATAATGACCAGCAGCTTGCAGAGTGCAAGGCTCGCTCTCTTTGTCAAATGAGCGCATATGATAAAGTTTTCTTCATACTTTAATTGTTTGTTGTGAAGAAAGTGGGAGCCCTTTGTAATGTATTAGTTTCTTTCTAAAACCAAGGAGAAGAATTGTGAAAAGGGCAAAATAGAAGGGAAAAGAGCGAGAGAAATGGGATGCTGTCTTCATGCAAAACATCCATGGGTATGTGTTTAAATGCCTTGAACAATGTCCATTTGAGGATCAACCACCCTGTGCTGTACCTGCTGAACCTCAGCTACCTCCAAAAGCATCCTGTGTTACATTATGCTGTCACATTATGGTTTTGATTAAACACCAATGCATTCAAATGATTTCTTTCGACAGTATCCTTCCTGCAACTATGGTTAAGATATGGTTGGGGTTAGGCTGCTTAAACAAGATACGGTCATAGGAATATTCTGATCAAGGTATAAATTCGAGCAAGTTTCAGATGCTGTTTGACCATCAAGGACTCTGCTTCAAACATACAGACACCTTTACATAATTCCTGCATTGGCACTGATCATTGGCTCTGGATGTTAATCATGATGTGGAACCATCCAAAATCAACTTAATTCCTGTTTGGCTGGTTTATAACTGGACAATGTCCTCATGACGTTGAAGGACTAGGATATTGCAGGTTGTATTCAGAGTGTGATTTATTTATGTGTATGGATGGATCACTGTCATAACTAGAGGGAGGGATCACTCCCTTGGAAGATCGGTGAAGAAGGCAGATAAGCAGCAATGAGTTGCCCCATCACTGTAATGCTGATCACTTCCAGTACCAGTGCTGGTCCCTCAGGCAACCAACATTAAAAAAACAAACAAACAAACAAAACTTTGAAATTGGGTAGATAATTTCATAGGAGCATAAAATTAAACACAAATATGTAAAATAAAACGTCCAGCAGTCAAGTTTCAAGTCTCATTTTGAATAACTGTTAGTGTTACATCTGCTGTGTGTCAGCTTTGAATTGCTGCTGCTAGCTGCCAAACAGACTATTGTTGTCTGTATCTGTTGTTATCTTGATGTGGACATGTAGCCAACCAACAAGAGAATTCTGTTGAGATATCAGAATCTATCTGATCATCTGACTTGGATGTTTGTACAGTGTGTAGCCTACAGTACATTTGTTCCACATTGACTAAATACCTTTTTAATGGAAAGTATTTCTGCTGTAAAAGGCAGACGCAGGCTGCTTTTCAACTTGACTAGCAGTGGTGTAGTTACTGGATTTGAGTTGCATTTACTAGAACAACCAAACCTTAAATTGAAAAGGTATAATCCTGATTTATTTATTTATTTATTTATTTATTTATTTATTTTGCATTTGCATTTGCCTAGCTAGTTAATATCTGGCACAAGTGAATGTCTGTACCGCAAAGGAGACTGATTAAAGCTCTTTTGCATAACCGTGCACACACAGCTTGTATGGCAGCTCATTTCTGGCTGATATAGCAAAATGCATATAGATAACTGACTAGTTCTAAAGAAGGTATAAAGATGATATAAATGGTTACTGCCGCATTAGTTAGAGGTAGATTCCTGGCCTCCCAAAATATAATAGAGTAAAAAATAAAAGTGCAGTTAAAAAGGAATGTGAAAAGGTACTGCTCCCAAGAAATGCATTACTTGTGGCACGTTACTACCAACCCCTGTACAGGAGTCAGGTGCACTAAAATTTCAAGCAGTCTTTCCAAGTTCAGACCTAACTTGCAGAACATGCAGCAAGAACAAATTTGTAGAGTGGGTCTGATAAAATCCATCTGAGTAACGAAAAGATTCGGAAAAGTAATATGAATGGATGCACCAATACCAATACCAGTAGCTAGTATCGGGTCTGATTCTGTTCTCATGTGCTTGTAGTTGGAATCATAAAACTACTACTACTACCCGGTGATACAATAACAGCTTATGTGGTGCTAACCTCTCATCAGGCAGGTGGAGGAGGAACAATGTCAGCATTCTGGAGATAGGATAAGCAATGATGACAGAAGTAGAGCAGACTGCAAACTATGCTCTTCGAAATCATCAATTACCAACTAAATACAGAGTTCAAGGAGTTTGCTAATGCTAGCAGGGGGAAACAACAACAACCAACTGTGCAGCAAATGCTGGAGAAGCGGGGCAAAATGTCCAGAGACAACCCACAGGCAGTAAAGCTGAGGGATGAGATTCTCAACCGTCACCACATCACAGAAGCTGTATTACCAAACAATCTCGAACAGAAGTGGGCTCTGGGACTATTTGGGTCAGAATATGAGCTCCCTCCCCAACAATCTCACCACTCACCAATGGACATTGGTGGAAAAGACTTTCTTTTATGGCTCTGTTTTACGAGTTAACCTGAAAAGTGAGCCCCCCTGATGCTTTGGCATCAGATATGATTCCTGCTGTGACCGTGCTTCAGAGACCACAGAAACAGACGAGGACCACGGCATCAAAAGGGAACCTGAGCTGCAGCCATCAAGTGATGATTCACTCTCACACACACACACACACACACACACACACACACACACACACACACACACACACACACACACACACACACACACACACTTTATCTTGGTTTGACTCTGGCTGCAATGCAGTAGAGAGTGTGTGTGTGTGTGTGTGTGTGTGTGTGTGTGTGTGTGTGTGTGTGTGTGTGTGCGTGTGTGTGTGTGTGTGCACTGAGCATGTTAAAACTCTAATGATATTATTAAGTACTCATATAGGTACTTGGTATCGACAAGTGCCCAAATGTAAGTACATGTGCTTGGTCTGAATGAAAAGTGGTATCAGTGTAATACCTGGTAATATGGTAATTTTCCAGTCAGGGCTTTATAGATTAAAGGATACCAGTGAGTATTAAATATCTCTTTGAGACAAGACCACCCACCCGTATCATATAAAACACAATTATGTGTACCATGGACACCATAGAACATAAAGCTCAAAGCACAGAGAGTCCAGAAGTTTAAAGTTGCAGAGGAGCTGTGCCTATAAGTCACATCACTGTAGTCCAAGACTGACATGAAAACTGTCTCAACAACCCTTTTTCCTTCAAAATCAATATTTATTGATATTTTTTCCTTAAAAAAAAAAAATAGAAAAATATTAAGATCATTATAGTCTATAGGTGTGAGTATGGAAAATGGCATGAATGGCATTAAGTACAAGCATTGTATGGAATCAGCAACATGATACAGAAACATGATAAGTCTTGCCCAAATAGACATGACAGTTTCAGAATAAAATAGAAAAGAAAGAAAAGAAAAAGAATATATATATATATACATATATATAAAGCAAATATAAAAAACAAAAATATTTATACTGAGAATATATATATAAAACAAAATATACAACAAAATATAAAACAGAATATATATATACTGAGAAAAAATAAACAGTATATACAGAAGGATGTGCAAAATTGAAATTGGAAAATATATATCAGAACAGGCAGTGAAAAGTCCAAAGGCCATTGAGAGGGAGGAGTTGTACACTTTGATGGCCACAGGCAGGAGTGATTTCCTGCGGCGTTCAGTCTTGAGTTTTGGTGGGATGAGTCTCTCACTGATAGTACTCCTGTGCCTGGCCGGCACATCATGAAGTCCAAGATAGTCCGTAGCTTAGTCAGCATCCTCCTCTCTGACACCACCGTCAGAGAATCACACTCCATCCCCACAACGTCACTGGCCTTGTGGATCAGTTTGTTGAGTCTGTTGGCGCTCGCCATCCTCAGCCTGCTGCCCCAGCACGCAACAGTGTAGCACCAGAGAAGAAATGGTATTGTTGATATGATTAGTGACAATAGCTGGATCTGAAATTGAACCCTGTGGAACACCTTTTGTAGGTTGATTATTGGTTTCATTCACAGCTTTGACTTGTTCTAGGCGCTCTCCTCACACCATCACTCTAACTGGACACTTGACTCTCTCCCCTCCAAACTAAGCGCTGTGACCAGAAGAGTAAAGACTGAACAAAAATGTAGAAATAGAAAATACAAATACACCTCTCCTTTTGACTCTGCCCTCTTAAATATATGGTTGCTGGCTGATAAAACTTTTATCCTAAATGACTTTATCTCAGCCACTAAATTGGACTTCCTCATCTCAACTGATATGGCTTAGAACTGGCGACATACTGTAAGTGCTTTTTCTGAATTATGCTCTTCTACTTATACTTTAGTCAAGTCCCCTAGGCTCAGTGGTAGGGGAGGAGGACTTGCAGTTGTCTATAAAAGATATTTAAGCTGTGCCCCCATCTCAGTGGTGAAACCTTCCATCTTTGAAGTACTGATGTTCAAAGTCAATCTTGATGTCCCTGTGTGCTGTATTATCTATCCCCCTTCTAAACCCAATACTATTTTTTTTTTTATCATAATTCTCTGACTTTATTTCTTCAATTGTTCTTAGTTATGACCACATTTTATTGGTTAGTTATTTTAATATTCATGTTGATCATCCTTATGATGGTTTCACGCCTGAATGTTTGACTATATGTGAATCGTTAAATCTAAAACAGCATATATCATCTCCTACAGGTGAATGGAGCCACTCTAATGATTTAGTTTTTACCCTGGCTTTAGACATGAACTCACTCTTCTTATGGGATTTTGTTTCAGATCATAAAATGGATGCTCCCATATTTCATGTGCCAAATGTGGCAGGCCAAGGTTGCAATTTGCTGCCATTTTGGACTCGTTTCTGGGACCATGAACATTTGTATGAAAAGCGGTCTAAATATGAGCATTTTGTTTAGAAAGTTACTAGTTCCTTCCATCTTGTCCTCATCTTATATTGAACACAGTAAATATTATTATCATTATTATGCTTAATTGACCACCCATGCATTCACAATATTGAGCACTGAAATGCTGCTGAAATGCTGACATTGGGACCTCTCTGGTGCTTCTGATTCCAGACATTAAAGTGGCTTTTCTGCAAATAAGTGAATATACAGTCAACTACAGAATCATCACCTTTTGAATGGTTTTCCTTTGTTACATGTCGTGCAGCATTAACTCCACCTCTGTCACTGTATTATTACATGATATGTTTCATTAAACATGAAGTTTATTGTTATCAGAGTTATCATTTCAGTTTCTGTCTTCATTGCTCAACACAGGTCTATGCATGGGTTGATCATGATGAGCCTCATATCTTCATGGACAGAATCCATGTACAGTTCTCAAAATTCAGCAAAAATGCTTGACAGAATTGATTTTTCGTTGTCAAATAGCATATCCGTGAAGTTTGAACAAAATCTAAAATGTAAACAGAAACCTTCATCTGATTTGACATGGAATGAACCTGGTGTCTTCAGGCAGTCTGGAATGGGAGGACAATGGCAGTCCAACAGGCATAGAACATATAACTGCCAAACATACTCAGTATCAGTGATCAGTTTTAATTCAATTAATTTAATTTTATTTTATTTTTTTAATTTACCTGAAGCTACTGTCGGAAGCCATGCTCTTCCTCTGATTTTAAAATAACACTGTCCACTATAAGCTAGAGACCTGGATCTTAAACCAGGTGGTGTTGTCTGTGGCATTATTTGGCTGCAAATTTTAGTTCACTATTCTTATAAGTCAAGTCCACCTCTCTGTAGATTTTATTGTCCCTGAGGTGAAATTTGGCAATCACAATGTGGAATCGTGACAACTCCAAAGGCTCATCTGACCATTTGGGCTCCACAGGTTATACCTCAACAGTACACATTTTATTTTTTTAAATGACACCCAGGTGCACACCTAAAATGTTGATTATCAACAGATAGACCCTCACAATAATCTCCCCTTTCTGCCAGTGTTGCAAAGTTTGAGATTTCCAGGACAATTTGACTTGTAGATGCAAGAAGACGGGCAGACGGACACCCCTCAGAGTGTACACTGTCTCGTCTCCTCACCATCTTTACTCTCCCAGCGGCTTTGATTCAGGCAATTACCAAGCGACTGGAGACCAGTGCTGACATTTGTCTATCAACAGAGCTGCAACTCACTTCTCTAATTAGCGTCTGCGTAGATGGAAGGAAGAGAGAGATCGCAGGTGGGGGAGAGCTAAAGGGGAACACCCAGACTGAGTGAGAGAAAGATGATCAAGCCGTGAGATTAGCTTGCTTGGACAATTAGGGACGGGAACTATCAGTAAGCGTGATCCTTTTCCCTCCTCTGAAAGCTAAAAAAAAGCCTATCACACAACCTCCTGCCCCCCCCCCACCCCCCCACCCACACACACACACACACACACACACACACACACACACACACACACACACACACACATTGTATTTAGTGCTATATTTGCCATGCAGACGGATGTTGGTATTTATTCAAATTTGTTTGTGGCCCAATAAGTGCAGGATTGCGATGCTGTGCTTCCCCAGTGTGAAGATGGATTTCTGGTTCTTTAGCCATTCTCTTCCTCTGAGGGCCTGGAACAAAGCAGCATCTGCACCCAGGAGATAGCCTGGGATAAAATATGTATTAGTTTCCTCCAAAGCCCCCCTCGCCTCTCTCTCTCATACCACTTTGGATGACAAAAAGCAGAGAATGAGAGAGAGGGAGAGGAGATGGGAGTTGTGCAGAAGATAGTGGAGATTTGAATCTACTGAATCTACTTACTGGGGGGAATAGCCAGCATTCTTGCGACAACAACTGCACACTCACACATAAACACAACAACAAACAGCAATATAGTGAAATGCTGTTGCGATTCCCCACTTTTTATTCCTGTGCATCGTCTCGTCTTACTGCACCACCCCATATCTGTAAGTAAAACCATTAAGTCGACTCAGATTTCTCCCCTATTCTCTTCTCTGTCCTGATTTTCTTTTTCCCACTTTTCCCTTTTTCTCTTCGCTCCACTCTCTGTTTTTCTAATTTCTTCTTTTTCCTCCTCTCCTCCTCCAGCTGACAGGCTATGGGTTTCCAGGAGAAGAAAGCGGGCATTAATTAAGACAGTGCCAGCTGTAATTTTCTTGGGAAGTAAATTTCTGCACAACTAAAGGTTACGGGGACCTTTTCACTGTCAGAATTTACTACAGCCCGTGAATGTTAATGCAGCTAATGAAGACATGCTCTCAGAGTCTGAACTTAAAAAACTACCAGTAGGAGGAGATTGTGGGAGAAGGAGGGAGAGGAGGGATAGCAGATGGACAGAGACTGTTGATTCACATTCATTTTTCTTACCATGATTTGCCTCCATTAACAGTAAATAGCCTACTGTAAACCAGCAGACTATCTGTCTCACTGAGTGAGAAAGATATCTTATTGCTTTGTTATTTGTTAAAAATATAACCACTGTATAATTAAAGCCGCTGTAAGCAAGATTCACATAATGACATTAGAAGAGCCAAGTCTGTGAAGATAAGTCAAATTAGCAGGATCACCCTAACTATGAAAGAGGAACGCAGGATATTTAAATAATCAATAAAAGAAAAACAATTAGAATTTTTGTTTTTATTATTTAATATGCATTGCAGTTGTTGTGTCTACAGTCTATGTTTGAGTGTTCCTGTTATTTGTCTGTCCTTTCAGCACTAGGGTGCAAGAATGAAACCATGACCTTGACCTAGAACGGTGTAGTTGTTTGGCGGCCATAGCGGGTGCTGCAGTTGCCTGGGTTTACCTTGTTTCAAATCTGGCGTACATGATGAATGAAGGGCTCTAAATGGCTGTGATCTAGATAACAAATCCAGCAGCAGCAGCCAGGTGAACAGGCTCAAAGAGGCACAGCACTGGAATACTGAGACATGAGCACAAAGGTTGAGATGGATATGATTGCTAACAGGAAGTTCTTTGAGTTGAGGATACTTGTTTACACTTGTTTTAGTTCTAATCTATTTTTGCTGATCCCTGGATCTTTAGAGCTGAGCAGCCCAAAGTGGAGCCTGTGGGTCAAAGCTGGCCCATCATTAGGTTTGAGCTGGCCAGCCAGATGTTTCTAGAGAAAACAAATAATAACAATACATTTTTAAAAATCGGCATAAAACACTGTTTATGCTTGTTATTTCTTATGAGGTAAAAAGGCTCTTTAAATATGTAGGATCCCTGATTACAGCCGCTGGTAAAATACGATCCTGGAGACACCTGCTGCAGTATGAACTACCACTGCGGTGATTTTCAGTACTTCTATGTCTGTCTGTCTCTTCGAACAGACTTTGAGAACCGAGTACTGATGGATCTGAACGTCAACAGGTTGACGGGCTCCGTTGATGGTGCGATCCCATAACAAGATGGAAGTCAGTCAGTTGAGGGAACGTGGGATCCTTGTACCATTTGGCACTTTAACAATACAATACAATAGGTGTTTGTTTCTGGCCCATTGCCTACCATTAAATTTTAGTTTTGGCACTTCAGAGTAAAAATACAGGGCGCTCCTGTAATAAATTCTTATCCTTCATGCAGTCATTGTAGTAAATATATTAATCACTGCAATCCACCAACAATAACAAGTTTGATGCAAAGCAAACCATACTGTAGTGTATAGTGCAACATTTTTCATGAGAATGTGCAGAACAGTGCATCTCTATGTTCATTTGCAGTACTTTTTTTCCATCACGATAAACTCACTGAGGGGATGACTGTGGCTGTCACACACAGTCCGGCTAACTCTTAATGCAGGGACTACAGTATAGTTTTAAAGCCACATTTTGAATCATTTTCTCGTTTTAGTATAATAAACATATGGAAAATAGAGCTGATCCTCAGCATTAAAAACACACATCCTCTACATCCGGAATAAAATTCTTTCACTAGACACTAGGGTTTTACATCCTGTTTTCTACCAACAGGTCGGACACAGCACAGTCTTTTACAATCTTTCCTTAATGCAGGCTTTTAGTTGCTCAAACTCAACCCCACATCAGAAATGGATCAGATCATATGTACACACAGTTATATTTTCAGTGAGCTATGAAGACATGTTGGCCCCGCTTCAGCCATGGCAGGAGGAAAATTTTTCATTCAGAAGGAGCTGTTTCAAAAGGCCTTGAGGCCACTCACAAACAAAACACAGCTCTCCCTGATAACCAAAGAAATGAGCAAAAAATAATGCAAACAGATAACGCAGTGAGAGAAAAGGAGATAGAGAGCAAGTGAGGGAGAGGTAGATCAATGACAAGGTCAGAAACTGGCGAGGAGCCGGCGGACCTGGAGAAGTCCTGGAGAAAAGTAATATTTAACCCGAGGCTAGAGAATAATTTCACTTTCCCTCAGATCAGTTTAAAAAATCTCTTGCTGTCAGGGCTTGGCAGATTTATACAAATTAATGGCCTTTAGTTGAAAATCTCCCAGCGCTTGGATTATTAATTGTTAAAGTGCATACATTAAACAAAATGAGCAAAAAGTCATTTTCATAAATTATCTCATACTAAAAAAAACTTTGTAGGTAAAAGGGATTGTTGGCCTGGCTTTTTTCATGGGCTGAGTGTGATAGTGAGAGGAAACAATCATAAATATGCCCATGCAATGCAGAGAGGATATTGGAGAGACAGAAAGAAGAGAATAATGTGGAAATGAAAAACATGACAGGAGCAGAGAGCTCAGGTTAAGGACAAACAAGACGAAAAGACAAAGTGAGGAAAGCAGAGGAGAGGAGGAGTGATGAACTAGTGGTTTAAAATTGACCTTATTATCCTTTTCTCTGCTTCCTTGTTCCTTCTTTTTTCTCTATGTAACGTGTGTGTTACAGATTCAGTTAAAGCAACAGAACCCGACGTCCGTCTTTGTCTATGTGTGTTTGAGAAATAGGTATAGTTGTGTTGCCAGGTCCTGACAGCTCTGGGAACTCTACCCTGCTGCTGTCCTAGCAGAGGTTTTAATTACGGGCGGCCGTGGTCAGCTGAGTGTAGTCCAGCAGAATGCAGGGCCGAACATGCATGTGCACCCATTTGGTACCTCGATGGACGCAATACCAAGACAGACAGTTTAGTTCTAAGAGTCTGTCTCATGTGCCACTGAAAAAGAAAATAAAGGTGTCACAAAACACTCTATTGTACTCAACTATGAAACTATACAGTAAAAGTAATCTGGAGCTTACTGTTGGTCTAGACCTGCTCCACATGAAAAACTGAACTGAACTCCTCAATATAAAGTCAAGTAAACATTTAATATCACACTGTAGAAAACAAGAACACAAGCATCCATATACACACATATTGAAAGATGCTAAACAATACATGTTATTATTACAATATTATACAATACAGGTTAGGTATTTTAGTTTAGACAGTGATGTAATCACACTTAAGAAGTTCATGCTAGACTAACATTATTGGATTTTGTCCCATCTGTTGCATTTAATGAGCCAAAACTTATTCTCAATAAATCAGCCTGTTAATTTGTTAAATAATCATTGTTAAATCATCAACAGTTCCCCATTTTAGGAAAATACACTTATTCGCTTTCTTGCAGAGATGTGGATTGGTTTCATTGGTTTACTTAGCTTAACGCAATGACTACTTAGCTTAACGCAATGACTAGAAACTGGGAAACAACTCTGATGTTCACACATTACAAATTGAGTATTGAATACTCACAAACAAAATTCTTCAGGTAATTTCCTAAGTCAAGAAATCTCAGCTATTTTACAGTTTCTCCTCAAAAGTACTGTGCTCTGTAATAGTCCTTTCACACACACACAGTCACACACACACATATCGGACTAAGTGATGGGTACTTGAGGTGTCACTGGTTTTACTGGCCCTCCTCTCTCTCTCTCTCTCTCTCTCTCTCTCTCTCTCTCTCTCTCTCTCTGTCTCAAGAGAGAGCGAGAGAGAAAGAGAGAGAGGGGCAGCATAGAGTACAGAGAGTAGGATGAGATGTTATTTCCTAAATTTGGCCCCTAGGACAAAGGAGAGGCCTGTTTGATATTCATCTATCCGCCAGTGGCAGACTGGCGGGGGACCCTGTGAAAATCTATTCACTATGATAATGAACAAATTGTCATACATTGGGCTCTGTCTCCCCTTGACAGTGATAGTTATCAAAGAGAGAGATCGAGGCAAAGGCCGAGTGTGTGTGTGTATGTGTGTGTGCCTCCCAGATTGTCTCCGTTCCAGAGCAGTGGCTGTCATTAGAAAGACAAGCCTCCTGGCAGGAAGCTCCTGTCATGTCACAGCCTCACACTTAAACGCTGTCATACCTGATTGATACATACAGCGCTACTATTTGTGTGTGTGTGTGTGTGTGTGTGTGTGTGTGTGTGTGTGTGTGTGTGTGTGTGTGTGTGTGTGTGTGTGTGTGGGGGTGGGTGGGTGGGTGTGTGGGTGTGTGTGACTAAATAGTACTTGAGCTGAATGATTTTTTATCAGTAGATTTAATTGTGGAACAGTTTTCTAGTATCTGTGGTATGTTTTATGTTGCATCATTTATATCAGGATTGATTTACAGGATGTTGTTTTCATAAAGGAGGACTGCACTCTTCAACGTCATGAATTTAGATTTATTCTGCCCTACAAGTAAATGCAAAGGATAGAAGGTAGCAGTTGGGTGTTTAAAAGGTCAAAGGTTATGGCTGGCAGGTAATTACAACCCATATTTGTTATTGTTGTTGGGTTGCAGCCTCTAATGGTTGCAGTAATTGTGATGGAAGCAAAGCAGGTAGTGAGGTGACGTCAAGATCACATTTGGAAGAGGTTGGGGAAGATGGATGGGTCAAACAAACACAGAACTTTCTCTAGACACCACATTGATGTCCCGTTTGAAACCGAAAGTCAACGTTGACCCACTTCAAGTCACATCGCATACAGAACAGTTCGAACCAACCTAACCAAGTAGTTTTAGCACCTAAACCTGAGAAAACTATGTTTGCAACCTGAGGAGGAAGGTTCGGTGCGACAAAGGTCTGCCTTTGAAGTCTGCCTTTGTCTTATTGGCTTGCCGTTGTTACTTCTCAATTGCAATAAACGCTGTTTTGGGAGTCATCAATCGACTTATTTTCATTTAGGTGTGAGGGTGTGTTGATTGTTACTTGGCAGCTTAGATGTACCCCACTGCTCTGATATCATGTTAAGAATAGATGTCCACTGCAGTACAATATCACTCATTTCATCTTCAAATCAAAAGTATGTCAGTTATTATGTAATTTGTATGCTATTAGCATAGAGATGCCCAAAGGGCCTGAGGTCACCCAAAGTGAAAAGTCGAACACGTGTTAAGTGGTTTCACTAAAAACTAGAACACTTGCTGCTTGATTGTTGACCCAGTTGGTGTTATGAAGGTAGCCCATTGAAACTGAATCAATTTGAATATGAAAACTCAAACATTGATCCCGTTTGTCCACACATAAAGTCAGTGTTCAGTCATTGAAGCAGTCCTGGATGAACTTGCTATTTTGGAAATATCAATGCAGCATTATCAGTGACTGGTGCAGGAAGGCAGGATGGCTGCTTACTGGGACTTTGTGCAGGAGTTAATAGTGCACAAAGTATATATATATATATATATATATAAAATACTTGGTAACTATTTTAGATTTAAATCAGTTTCCTTGTGCAGAAAAGAGCCAACATTTCATGATTGAAGTTTCTCAAATGTGAGAATTTTGCTGTTTTCCCTTGTAACTTTCATTATTCTATTTCTATTTATTTGATTATTTATTTATTATTTGAAGTTTTACAAACATTCACATTTAATATATTCATTCATCATTAAAAAAGAGCTCCAGCTCATGCAAGTACAACATTAGAATACTGTTTACACATTAGTACATGAGTAATAATAATCTTATGATAGTGTCACATGACCCATTTTTCAACATTGAGTACTTAAAAATGTAAGAGGTAATATTGAAGGATACTGCAAAACCCCAGGTTATATTCAATGCCACAGTTTTTTGTTTGTTTGTTTGTTTGTTTGTTTTTTAAATCTTGCTTTCTACAATGTCAGTACAAGGCAACTTCAATGTGGCTAGGTTTAGGGAAAGATCGTGGTTATGGCAATTAAGTCATCAGTCAGGGTAAATGGCAAGGCAAGCAAAATTCTTGATTAAAGTTCGGGAAAGATCATTGTTACAGTTGAAAAAAATCAATCTGTGTTAACTGCAGGTCTGCGACTGGATGCAAACTCTGTTCTCCTGCATAAAAGTCACAATCTGAGTGGAAGAACACTAAAGCATTAATATGTTGTACCAATGAGGAGTAAGCACTGAATGGAGCTATCTGTAGGTCACTGCCATCCATTCAGACATTGGAGCTCTTCACAGTAGATGCCCACCATGATGTCCTTGAAAGTGCAAAGTTGTCCCAAATGGGTATGCTCCAGAGAGCATGGAGTGAATTACCCTAAGGAAATAATAAAAAACAACAGTAATAAAGGTGAGGCTGTAGGTGGTTCTCAGAACGCTTCTCTTGATAATGTACATAAATCATCCTAATGCCTGACTTAAATAGGGAGGTGGGGGTGTAATGTACACACAAATACAAACATGTATTATACATGTGCGTATGCCAGCCATTGTATTCAAATGAGGCAGCATGTGAATTCTTGAGTATTAGTATTTTAGAAATGTTTGTATCCCACTTTGATGTCTTCAGTGCAGTCGAGACACTCGTGACAAACCTGCAGAAGTGTTTAAAGCTGGTGGAAATGTGGCAGGATATGACCCTTTAACACCCTACCTAAACCCTAACCCTAACCATCCTGGTTTTGACATCAGTAATGTTTGTTAGCTATTATTGGATGGACAAAGTAAATTTCCGTCACCATCCTAGGAAAAAAATATCCTCCTCGAGAGGAGAGAATTACTCACTTTCAAAACAGGGAGTCCAACACGGGAGTCTATGACACTACTTTACAGACGAACGACAAGAGACACAAACGCTCCCAGCGCTCTCCACCCTACCTGTCTAGCGAGACCCACTGATGGAAAGCAGCAGTGGGTGGGTGGGTGAGGGGGGTCACTGATATACATGCCGTGCCCTTAAGGAGATGACGGCCCCTGTCACAAGGCAGAGGGCCCTGCGACACGCCGGGATATAAATCTACACAGGAGATAAAGAAAGTACATGATGAATTAAGCCAGTGCATATAAATTCTTAAGAGCCTCCATTTTAATGCCGGTCATTATTCAACAAATTTTTCTAAGAAATGCCACATGGGCAGGAACAAGTAATTAGGGGGAGAAAAGTGAAACTGTCACCCGTAATGGTTTACTCCGCCGCCTCACCTTATCAGGGGAAGTGGAGAAAGAGGGAGATACAGAGAGAGGAGAGAGAGAGAGAGCTCCATGGGGGCATGCTGTAGCTACCAAACTGCCATTAGGCCAATTCTGAAGACTAAGTGTTCAGGAGCTGCAAATCTACCCACAGTCTCAGGCCTGCATTCAAAGCATTGTTAAAGGAAATGTTGTTTTCTTTAGCTCAGTCTCGCTCTCTCCCTCTCTCTTTTTTTCCTCTCTCAAATCGGCCAAGGCCTCAATAAATCTGTGGTCACGGGGGATATTGTTAGTGTTGGCCAAAGTACTATTAAAATGAAGGTAAATTTATGGATGACACTTTGTAACAATTAATCAGGAAATGTTGATTAATAAAGTTGGTCGGTTATCCTCCTGAAACCGAGGGAGGCTTCGCCACATTGTCAGGCTGATCATTTTATTCATTATTTTTGATTAATGTACCCAGATACCCTGACTCTAAGAGAAGAGGAAAAGAGGAAAAGGGGGTGGGGTGGGGGGTACTTATCCTCTATGCAAAATCATAAATAGTGAATGAGTGTGTATACGGGTATAACCTTGGCTGTGGCAAAGGGATTTGAGGGGAGGGTGGGTGGGATGGGAGGAGAGGAGAGGAGAGGAGAGGAGAGGGGGAGTGAAAGTGCGCATTCAGCAAAATAAACTGCAAGTGGGGATTAAGGAAACAAAATGGGTGGGGGGGGGGGGGGCAGTTTGATGAGCATCACCTCTCTGGACCTGTCCGTCTTCGCTGGACGCCCATGATTAATTAGTTTGTTTAGATACTCAATTAGCCCAGCCATGCAGAGAAAGGCATGGAAAGAGCGTGTGTGTGAGACAGAGAGGACAGAGAGATGAAGGGTCAGGGAGGGGGGATGGGGGGGCATTAAATGAAACTGAGGAAAAAGATCCAGAGAGAGGAGGGGAGCTGAAGGAGGGAGAGATGGAGAGACCAGATATGAGAGCAGATCAGATAAAAGTGTGTGGATTACTTTGTGACGTTTCAAACACTTGACGCAGATTATCATCTCTCGTGTAGATCTGACGGTGTTAAGATTTTATATCAGGGATTTTCAAACTTTTTTTTTTACATCAAAGATCTCCAAAATGTCCTCATCTTATGTTAATGTCATTTCAGTCATTGTTCATTCTGGTCGAAACATGTTTCCACACAAAGGCTGAGTTGAGACACAGAGCCGAGCAGATGCAGGAGCTGTGCTGTATTGTTTCTGTTTAAATTCTGCTGTCAGAAATAAGTGTTTGACTAATGAAATCTGTGTTCAAAGTCGAGGCGGAGGCAATAGCTTGATTTTGTCATCATTTATCAACCTACCAGTCCACATCATGGGTCCTCTTGAGACTTGAAATTAATGTTGGTTCAAGCGCTTGGGGGAATCAGATTAGGATCAGAGGCCCTGATCAGGGTGATCTGTGTGCTCAGGTGTAAGAACGCGATTTTACCCCTCACTAATGGCCAACTACTTATAGTGAAACTAAAAGCTGCTGCTATTATTCAGTTTGTTTTGTCCAGAAGGGACACCATCCCCCCATTTACAGTGGACATAGTGTGTCTCTTTGTGCCTATTGAGTGCAGTTAGATGTTGGCAGATATTAAACAAATGAAAATGTCCCAATTCATGTGACAAGTGAAAGTGTTCAAAAAGCTGTATCACTCTCTTTCAGCTTGTATACATGTACTTACTGAAAAGACCAAGGCTTCAAAATCCGGCACTCTTCTAAATGCATAGAGCATCAAAAACCCTGTGATTTTCTGTATTTACAACATTCTGGACCTGTTGGAGTTCCTTATCAACCAGTTTCACCTCAAGTGCCTCTGCAATCAATCCAGCGGCAACCTCAGTATATTCGCAGCTTTCTCTCTGATAAGAACCATTGCTAGGCTTCATTACGGGGGAAGCCTACTGTGTGATATGTGCCACTGACTGGTCAACTTCATCTGAGTCAATCAGCTCATCTAAAATTCAATGCCTTATCCAATTGCCCTGTGCTCCAGAAATCCTTTCCCTCCTCCTATTCTTTTAAAGATTTTTTGTATGAACAAGAAATTGTGCAACAATAGCTACATCTGTGCTTTCATCCATTCACAAAGCAAAGTATGAAGGGTCTGCACTTGCTCTAAAAGTTTCAATGATATGTCTATCTGGTACTGTATCATCTTAAGCAGCCTCATCACCCTGCAGGCAGGAGGCAGACTGCAGGTCTTCACCAACACGGTGGTCTCTGCGATGAAATGCAAAAAGATGCCTTCTGGGATACTGCAGCAGGAGTCACTTGTAGAATTCAAACTGCTGACTGTTGGTCAGAGGGCTCACTGATAGATAGTGACAGCACATGATCTGCATGTACGTACAGGAAAGTCATTTCGTTTGTCTGAAATCCAGTTCTCAGTAGTGCTGATGTGAAAGGATTTCTTAAAGTTCCTGCAGTCTGTGGAATAAACTAAAACAACGTATTCTGCATCACTACCTCCTGAGAAAAATCAATAAAAGGCATTATGGGCATCAGTTGAAGTTTGTGTCTACAAGTGTGTAACATTTTTGGAGGGAGGCTAATGCATGTTTTGTGCATGCATGTGTGCATTTAAATGTTTTCCTCTTTGTGGATGTGTGAGACAGAGACATGCTGTGTGAGTGCATCATATTGTCCTGTGAGTGCCGCCACTGAGGCACTTCTGAGTCTAAAACTGGACATTAATTATGGACACTTCTATTTCACTGATCAACACAAGCTGCTCGATGTACAAACAGCCTTCTCACACATGTTGATGCACTTAAGATTCAGCTGATATAATCTGACAAAGACTGATATTAATATTTATTCAGATTAGAGCCGTAAAAATGAAACTAAAAATCCTGCCAATCATCTGAAATCCATCCTTATGTGCTTCTAGACTTAAACACACTGATTGCATCATGGTAGGTCATAAAAGCCCAAAAACTGATTATTATCTGTCAAACGATCCTTGTGCACACCCATATCCTCACACGGTCAGGCATGTGTTCAGTCAGGAGCAGTGTGGTGCCGAGAAGCCCTCTTTTTCACTTTGTCACATCAAATTTGCTAAAACAACTGTGAAAACACAACTGTTCTCTCTGACTGTCGCTTCTCCTTTGTTCTCTGCTCTGCTCCCCTCCCATCCACTCTCTGCAAGCTGGGACAAATGGCTGCTTTGGGACAGTGTGTGCATGTGTGTGAGTGTGTTTGTGTGTGTAGGGGGGTGTCTCATTGTGTTACGTGTGATAAACTGCTGTGACAGCAGAAATGTTTGTGTGACAAGCACTCCGCGGTTGGAGTCCATTAGCTGCCTCTTTTGAGTCTCCTTGGCGGGTTATCACTCCAACACACACACACACACACACACATACACACATAAATGCATATCCTTAAACACTCACACACATATACACTGCACAAACAAGACAGCTTGCTACCACTGCGGGTGCTTGTGTCCTAGCAACATGTGTCTCAGGGCATCTTTCTTTCTTTTCACATTGGTGTGAGAAAAGTAGAAATTGTTTGACTTGTGAATAATGTGTGAACTTGTCTTAATATACACCTGCTGACAAGCAAACAATGACAAGGAAATAATTCAAAACATATGCATGGCATTTAACACATAAATATTATTCTTCTAAAATAATACTCCCACTGCTTATGCACCATTTTAAGTGCATCATAGGCACAGTGTGAGTGATGATAGTTCTTATCACATCCTGGTGTAATAAACGAAATGTGGAAAAAAATGTTCTGTGTCTGTAATGTACCACAATGGATTTTCAATATGCTGTGGAGCTGAAGCCTGATACTCTTTGTATTGCAAATATAGCAAAAACAATAGTGGCCACAACACAGTATGTCTATTTCAGCCCTGTACAAAAGAGGAAAATCATACTGATAGTGACAATTGTACTACAGTTACAATAGACTGTATACATATGTGCTTTTGATTGCATGCTCTATTTACTGAGGACAGATTTAACTGATTTTTAAATATGATTGCCATGTGACACCTGTGAGTGATGATACAATAATGTGCTTTAACAGAATCTTTTGGGTGTTATTTATGCAGACAATAGCCAATGAGTAAACAGTAAAACTAGCAGTGAGAAGAAGCTATCAATGGGACATTCATGTTCTCCCCTGATGCAGGATCAGTACAATTTGAGCCCGCCTCTGAGACCCAGTTCCCCCTCCCCCTAACGCCCTCCATGGCTCCAAAGTATTCAGTGCAAATCCCTCCATTCCCGTAGTCCAAATTCCCCTTGGACCAGTGCTGCTCCCGTATCGCTGCTGTCTGGCGTTTAGCCCGGCCTCGCTTTCCAAATGGGCCTAACCTTGAGGGACATGTTTGACCTCTCGACCACCGCCACCACCATCACTGCCACCACCCCCCCCCCCCCCCCAACCCCAATTCATGCACATGTGCACAAATGCGCACAGATACAGACTTTTCAAAACCAAGTGGATTGAATAATTGATGCCTATCGTTCTGATGCATTTGTTAAGCTACACAAGTCAGACAGGCTGTCAGAATGTGTGTGTGTGTGTGTGTGTGTGTGTGTGTGTGTGTGTGTGTGTGTGTGTGTGTGTGTGTGTGTGTGTGTCTACTGGACTCTGTGTGTGTGTTATATTCAGTGTGTCTCCCAAAATCCCCCACTCCCCCATCATCACAGAAAACATGTACTGTCCCCTCCGACATTCATCATAAACTCCATATGTTGTTTTTTCCCCCTCTCTGTCTCTCTTGTTTCATTCTCCCAGAGACCCAGAACTGACAAACACACAAACCGTTTCTGATGTGAAACAGTGGACCAGACGAGCTTTTAGACCTCTCACACTGACAGTTGAGGGAATAGAGTGTGGAAGGCTGTGGGAGGGCCATGCAAGTTTAAACAGACAATAAGAGAGGAGAGAATAGTTTGTTTTGTTTTTTTTAAAAAAAGGAGCAGAGAGATGTTGACAGATGAAACGGGGAAAAAAAGGCAGAGAAAAGCCAGAGAGGCATTGAATTCACTTTGGGTATTTCCAAGTCAAATGTCTCAACTATTTTGCCTCTGTAGTGGCAAAACTGTGTTTGTGGCATGGCACAATGTCTTTTGTGTCTTGTTTGAGGGAGACGACTGTCATAACAAAAAGGGATCTCAGCCTTTAAAAGACACGGGCAAGACCAAGGACATGGCAGCAAGTAAGTCAAAATTTGGTTTTACCCTTGAAGCACACACAGATTTAGCATGGAGAACAACAGTTTTATTTAAATTGAGTTCATATCATTGTCAAGTTAAGTCAGTAATTTTATTACATCAGTGCGGCTTTTGTTTGCTGTGAAGTGGTAAAAATGCAGAAAATACCACTGCTCCATTCCAGCAAGCAGCTGCTGAAAATGACAACAGAAAGACAACAAGAGGAGAAGGCAATAACAAACATTCATCAAAACTACAGGGAGGATGAGGCTATTCATTCTAGAGGCAGGGAAGAGAAATATCATCAATATTTGACATTGTTTTATGGAGAAGCCACTTGATTTCGTCCCGGGTCCTGTGCGGGTGACCAGCAGCAATCAATTACCATTGACAAGATTTGTGTACATGGAAGGCCTTCGCATTTTGTTTCGCTCTGCCCTGCCTTTGTGAAGTTGCCTCCTCAGAGATCACAAACCAAGTCCTTAGTGAGTGCTCCATCTTCCCTCTGACTGCTTGGCATCATTACTCTGAGCCTGCCAGTATAAAGAGAATATTGGACTAATTATGTGGTGTGGTAGTGAAATTCAAAGTGGTAGCAGGCCTGTGTTCAGCAAACACACTGATGTCGAAAAGACAAGAATGAAAGCTTTCTACGGTGTTTGTCTTCATAAATTGAAGTGCTGAAGTGAAAGTTTAGTTATCATCCACTAATTCAGCTTCCTGAGTTTTCTGGATTCAGAACCTAAATACCCACCATAGCAGCAGATGTAGTGGGAGATAGTTGAAGCCATTTCCTTATAGTGTAGCAAAATGAAATGTTTCTTTAATTATACATTTGCGATTTCACTCATGCAATTACTGAACAGATATTGGTCATGGTGGACTTCAATAAGAATGCTATCATGTACCCAAAATTGCCACCACCCATATATTTGTTTGCAAATGTATCCCTTGCTGGGCAACAACGTTAGTGTTGGACAGTTCTGCAAAACCGTGGAATACATTTAATGACAGTGTTTTACAACATTTATTGCCAAAGTTTTGAACATTCTTTCTTTCTACAATGTCTCTGCATGGCAGTTAATGTATGGTCAAAGTTAGGGAAGGACTGAGGTCATGGTGAAAGTACTGTTAAGGTTAGGCACTTGGGTAAGGTTGGAAAACGACTGTGGCTATGGTTAAAAAAAGAGCCAGACTTTAGATACGAGTCTGTGATGGAAGGTCAACTCCAGCCTCTTGCATAAAAGTTGGACGGGCGGCATTCCCATCCGCCGTTCTGTGGAGCGGCACTGAATGTCATCATTGGACATAAATCATGAGGTGTGAAATCTCCTCTAACTCTTGGGGATACTGGGCAATCAAATATGACTGTACTCCACAGTTATTGCTATAGTGTATAGGCAAGAGAGAAAGATATTTACATTTGTGATTGATGTTTCAGCCTACAGTTCTGTCTGTCCAAAGACTAACTGGCCCACAGCCATGTTTTTTTTTTTTTTTTTTTTATCTGTTTATTTATTTAGTTCGAGTTATTTATTTCAAGAAAGCTTTTCCAACAAACCAACTTAACTTAAAAAAAAAAAAAAAGAATAAAAAAATCTTGACCCCTGTTTCTCTGATAGTGTTGCTGGCGGATCAGATTTGGATTTGGGATGCCAATTTATTTATGTCAGTGATGTTTATATGAAATAAACTAGTCAAAAACAGCAAAACAGACCAAAAAAAGTGCTGGGTGGAACAAGGGAAGAAAATGGAACTGAAATTTAATTTTGGCTTACTGGAAAATATTTGAATGGTTTTTTCATCAACCACTGAGAGCTGAGGTGAAGCCAATGAGGATTCTCCTTGGTGCTGCACGTGCCTCCCACTCCATACCGTCCCAATGCAGCTCACTGCAGGCCATGCCATACGACACACAGACATACAGAAGTTGCACATGGCTGCAGTCAGCCCCAGGTCAGTGGAGTGCAGCCGACAAACAAACAAGTGACGTGCTGTCTGGTCAGGATTCAGTGTGGTATCAGGGGTGCTGCTGTCTATAATGTTTCATCATGGGGACACTGAATGTTACCTTTTGTCACCTGATAATGAAATAACAATATTTGAGTATATCAGTGAGTAGTAATGGTTCTCTTGTTACTTATCAGTGATATTTATTTTAGCAGGCCTACTTTCTCTGCATTCTCACCATTGTGTTTACTAATGCAACACCTATGACCTGCATTAGCTTATAGAGCTAATGAAGCTTAAGTGCTTTTTTCAGTCAGCTTGAAATACAGTTTGTTCTTTTTACAGTTGCTAACTCACAATACTGATTTCACTTTTCCAAATCTTCACACAGTTGTCACAACAGAAGCCAATGTGGACTAAACTGTAGATCACATTTCATTGCTTTCACACAAAATGTATTCAGTGACCTCATCTTTCAAATTTCATGAACTGCTTTCTCACTCAGCGACCACCAAAACTCTGTGTATTTATGCTCCATTTTGCATGTTTACATACTAGTGCCAAACTGTTACATTCATGTTCAAACCCTGACGTAACAGCGAAGAACAGAAATCAATCAATAGCCTAAAATGTGTAAACTCCTAATTGGGACACTGAGCACCTGTTAACATTCTTGGATGATCTCTGAGGTGGAATCCTGAACAGTTTTTAATTGCATGGAACGATATGGTGTTTTCACCACCCTCTTCTATTCTCCTCCTCTTTGATTTTTCATTTTGTGTGTATGAACGTGTGCTGTTAGTTTTGCAGCATTACAATTAAACTTGAGAAACTAGAAAATCTGAAACTGCCCCGTGCAGCCTATTTTGCACATGCATCATATTCCACTGAAGAAAACAAACCATTTGAGCAACAATTTGATGAAAAGGCTGATTTTAAAACATTTCACAAGTGGAGGCAGTTGCACAAACTGATACCAGAAAAGCAAAATGAGCCTCCAGCTGCAGAGCATTTTACTTGTGGATTATGTCGCACTTAAAGCTGGCACATTTATCGTTTGAGTGGTGACAGTGACCCACAGTAATACTAGATGTATAGAGAATATTTTTGCATTGCCACATAACTCACTCATAATGGCTGTGTGAATGGCCGGTCACTTTAGACTGTTGAGGCTATAGTAATGTAGCGAAGGTAACACCGGTCCCTCTGAGTGCCGCAGCACTAGCAGGTGATTTGTAGCTCAGGGAGACTAATGAAGTGGTCGCTCTGCCACCCTGCTTCTTTTGCAAGATCAATTCGACGTCAGGGTGCGTACGGTGGCCGCACTTTATGAATGATGGAAACCTCCTTAGGCCATCCATATACCTGAATCCCCAGCATCACACCGCACCCCCCTGCTCCCCCCTGCCCCGGCCTCCCTGCTCCAGGAGGCAGGGATTCAGCAATCTTTCTTGTTTGGAGAAAAATACATTACCATCATCCTCGTTGTCTCTCCGGCCTTTGCCCAGTACACAGGCATGCACATGTACACACCTTTGCAGTGCAATTCTATGGCTACTAAAGGACAATAGTTAGTAATTGTGTGTTTCAGTATGTGTGTGCAGATCTACACACACACCTCTTTTGCCTTTGTGTGTGTTTCCCCCTTTTTTTTTTATCACCAGACCCACTCCCAGAGTTGTCATCATTAGTGCAGATGACTTGATCGACTTGACGTGAGGCTTTCTGCCACACTTTGGCCATGATGACATCCTCTAATACAAAAAAGGTGTTCAGAGGCCGGAGAAAAGAGGAGCTTTTAAACTGTTAATGCATAATGCGATAGATGTTTTAGTCAGTGGATGATAATGAAAATGAGCTAAAGCGTCAAGCATGGGAGCCAGTCGCTCTCTCCCTCGCTGGCCTTTGATCCCATCCAGTCTGGCTTTTAAAGCATCTGCTTCCGTAATGAGGAAGAGTTTACCATAGCCGATGCAGATTCAGGAAATGAATTCAAAAGTTAATGGTGTATTTGTCCCGATGATTAAGAGCTGCGCCTCGTTCTTTATGACATTGCTGATCCTCGCCATAAAACAGGTTGTGTCGAAGGAAAAAAAGTATTTGTCATAAGTTATAACAATTATCCTAAAATACCCGGGGAGTAATTATGGCTGTTTCAGTTGTGGATACATTCAGTGTAGGTGCTTTTAATGTGATGGGATGAGTGAGGCCTTGGGCTGGCGGTGCACAGGCTGATCTCCGTTACAGCGTGTGTCAATAAGAAAAATCTGTCAGGAGTGTTTTGGTATTCTGAGATCACAGTGCAGCTCATCTAAAGGCGTCAGTGGCAATTTGAGAGCAGGGCGTCATATATAAAGATGTCATGAGCCAAGGCCTCCAGCTGAGAGGCTGAAAGGGAAAAATAGAACGACAATGAATACTTGCCACAGTTTTCTGGAAGCTATGAGATTTAAAGGCCTCCCCTTTCATTTCTTGCTTAGATTAAAATATAAAGAAAAAAAGGAGGGAGGGAGGGAGGGAGTGAGGGAAATTGAGACAACAGATCGGGAGTAAGACTCAGAGGAGGTGGGAACGGGGTAATGAGAGGACAGAGAAAAGGGAGTCTGAAGCCTTTACTGTTAATCTTAACTTTTGAGATCGATTGGTTCAAGCTCCGTGCAAATCAGCACCTGCATGGCAGTCCTCTTCTTTAATGATAATCTGGGTGTCAGCAGCGAAAGGGGGAGAACAAAATAGGTGGCAGTGAGGAGAGGGAGAGTATAGTCGTCCAATTGAAGCCAGCTGATAGCCTCCCTCCCTCCTTCAGCATCTCTCACCTTCCCTTCATCCTTCTTCTCCTGGCTGAGAGGAGAAGATGAGCAGGAAGAGTGTTTAATGTTTCCTCTGATGCCACAAAAGAATGAGCTGGGCCCCTGGCACCTGTGCTACGAAATGAGCTACAGTATATGTGGAGGATACTATAGTTTAGAATATTCTATTGTTGAGAGAAAATAGATTTCTTGTTTTATCAGTTAGAGAAGTGTTTACTTTAAGGTGGTTTTATGCAGAATGAAAAGTTTGTTATGTACAAAAATCCTGAGTTTATTCTGACTGTTGATTTGGAGCTGCAGCAAACTAATACTTTCATTGTCAACTGTCTTTTTCAGTATTCAAGTAATTGGTTACTCTAGAAGTCTATAAAATCTCAGAAAATGGTAATATAATAATAATAACTTGATCACCTTATAAAGTAATTATGAAAAACATTATCAAACTGCAGAGACAGAGCAACAGTACAATTCATGTTTCTAGTCACCTGACAAATCTGGTATCCACTCTCATTTTAATTTTGTTTGAGTTTCTACCAAATCCTCTGAGAAATATATGCTGCTTTAGCTGCTAAATACGCAGCTATGTCCATCAGCTAACTGCTAACTTTGACATACAGTGGGTTTATTGGAGCTTTTTTGCTAATCACAGCTGAATCCTGCAGCTGGAAACTATGCTGATGAGAGCAGCGAGACTGAACCAAAACGGTAAGTTTGTGGGCTGTAAAACCAAAAATGATGAGCTGAAAGACACTAAACAGGTCTTACATTACTGACCTAAAACATGGTAGCCTTACAAGCATCAGAGCACTGGTGTTGGTTTGTTGTTTCCACATGAGCAATGGTTTGACACAGCCCCAACATTTGATACAAAGCTTTCACATAATGTCTCTTTTTTTCTCCCATGTTTTGATTTTTTATTCCAGGTTGGTTTTAAATTGACCTTGATTTTCACTCTACATTCTAAACCATAGACACATATGTATACCAACCATCTGGAGGCATACTGACAAAAATGACTGACACTGACACAAAGCATCATTTTCTTTTCCTGCCACACACACACACACACACACACACACACAGACAAAAACTACACTGCAACACATATGTACCACAGCTGTGTGTACCACCACACATGGGATATACTCACAGACATATATGCACACCACACACACACACACGCAAATGCACTTTCCTCCAGAGCAACAGGGGATAAGATTGACCACGAGATAGTGTCTGTGCAGCAGCCTCAGCAGCGGCGGCGGCAGCACTCAAGCCCTCTCCTTGTTTCCCCTGAGTGTTCTACATTTATTTTTCCTTTATATATTATTCAAGTTCAAATAATTAATTCAGGATATCAAATCAAGATGTAGGAAATCAATCAAGAGCCTTTTTCAATCTGCCTTTCATTACGCCAAACCCCCGGTCCTGGCTGAGCCTGTAGCGGAGCTGGCCTGGACTTCTATAAAGACAGACTGAAACACTTACGTGGCATCCCGTCTGCTGGAGAAGATGACTGCTTTGCTTCACGAGGCCATGCTGAAGTACTTACGCTGCATCCGATTGGGTGGTTGGAATTATTTTTGTTTAGCGCTAATATAAAAATGAACCACATGGCAGGCTGGGATCTAATGGTCCAGTTTGATGACGACTTTGTTCGCCACTTGTACATACTTCGTTTTTAGGGGTTTGGAAAGTGAAATTTGGGATATCCGTTGTTGTATTCTGCTGGATGCTTCAGTGTGACAGAGACTACATTCAGAGGAAAAAAAGATAACCTTCTGCCTTTGGTTTCACTCAAACTTTATTGTCTCAACAGAAAATTTCATTTCACAGCCAGAAAAGGAATAAATACAGTGCATGAAACACATCCTCTTTGGATACAGTCCAACTAAGAAAAGGATCTGATGCGTTGTGCAAGATGAAGCAGCTTGTAGCCTGAGCAGAGATTAAGTAAGAACAGATGTTATTAGAGGAAACGATCCCCAGGCTCCGGGCATGTATACGTATTATCATACTCTTTATGCCCTGTCCTCTTCTCCTGTCTGCTGTCACCGTTGCCGCTGACTTTATGGGAAACCCAGTCTGATCCCTCTGAGCTCGTTGACAATCAATAACCCTGGTCAAATGATACCAAGGGGTTAGATTCATCTCATCACCCTTTAGCTGGATACTTTAGCTACATTTGGTACAGCAACGAATCTCCCATCTCGAGGCAGATGCAATAATGTTGCGGTAAAAACGTCAGTCAAACAGCACTGAATGTGGGGGGGGGGGGGGGGTTGTGGACAGGTAGTGAGTTGTGTGTGTGTGGTTTTGCGGTTGGAAGGGGCAATTTATTGAAGGAAATGTATCTATATTCTGTGAAGCCGAGATCTCCATCGCGGTGATAATTCGCGGTTGTTAAAGTGACACAGTGTTGGTAGGCTGGCCGAGGCGAGGAATGTGGGGGCCAGACCTGACAATTAGAGCTCTGTATATCACACACTCTCAAAGGAGGGATGGAAGAGAGAGGGCAGGAGAGGTCAGGACACACACAGGCACAAATGCACACTCAGGGACAAATTTAACACACACTCACAAAGGCATGCATGCACGGTGGTGGACATACTGTAAATACAAGCACACAGGCACTTTGGAGTAAGAGGTCAGAACATACCGTGCTGTGCAGACATATACAAAGCAGATAACACATGGCTCACATTTGCGAAAACAGAGGAAACAACAGAACAACAAAACACTTGTCAGGTAAGTGCATAATAGAGGTTAATTTAATTTCCTCTCGCTGCTCATTTTTAAGTCATGAGTTATGACTGATAGCAAAAAACCTTCACATGCACATTGGTGCATCGTGCATTTGTATCAAGCCCATCTGAATCATGTTTTACATCATTAACCATCACTTTCTCTGACACTGCCTCAGAGTAATGTGATCTAATTGGACAACAGAGGAGCCGCCGCACTGTACAGTACATAATAAACAATTCAAGATTCCCTTACAGGTAAAAATCTATGTCCATCTTCAATACGCTAAAAAAACATGCACATAATACATTTATTTTCCCATTGCCCTTTTGGGTGCACCATCAGACAACCCAGGCCAAGGCGTAAAAACAAGAGTCGATATTCGTCTGCGATATGAAGGTGAATAATTGTTGAAATTAATGACCTGTGGGTATTAACTGCAGCCATCTGATGGACCTTTGAGGCTAATTCTGCAACTGAACCTATCTGGTATCGGTACCATCACTCACACTCTCAAAACAGCACATTAACAGAGTCCGTAATTACACTTGCGTTGCACTATGCGTAATATGTATCTGTGTGTGTGTTTGCCCTTGTGAATTGTGTGGCTCTAAACTTCTCCGTGGATGTGTGTAATTCCGGTGTGTTGTTTTCCGCTCACGTCTGGCCCCGACTCCTCTGTGACACACACACACACACGCCTGTCCAAAGTGTCTGAACTTATTCCATGTAAGATAGCTGGAGCCATTAGCTTCCTGTGACCTTTTACCACTCTTTCTCTGCCATCACATTCACATTCCGCTTCGTCTTTGTGTGTGTGTGTGTGTGTGTGTGTGTGTGTGTGTGTGTGTGTGTGTGTTTGAGCACAAATCAAATCCATGCACCAAATGGTGCCGCAAAAATAACCATAACCACTCGTGGATATGTGTAGGTATCTAGTGCATGTGTGGTTAGCTAAATTCTGCTGTAAGTACATAACCACACACACACACACACACACACACACACACACACACACACACACATGCAGGCATGTATTTGCAATAGATTTTACTTTTCTTTTATTTGCTGTAATTGGAAAATAATTCAGGCAACGTCAGGAGGAATCAATAAAGAATTAATGAACGGAGAGGGGAGTCATTAAAGGCAATAAAGAGGGAGAGGTTATGATGAAGATGGCATCATGGAGACACAGAGGAGACAAGCGCTACTGCGTGTGTGTGAGAGATAAAGAGGGAGTGTGTGGAGAGATGTTTGCCGTGTCGCAGAGCAGACTGCAGTTTTTCTGTAAAAAGCATTAAAAGCTGAATTAAACACATACAGATTTTATTCATTTTCTTCCTTAAAAGCACAGCAAAGAAGCAACATGGAGCTGCTGAGGGCAAAAAAGGAGCTGTTCTGGTGCAAAGTTTGGTTTGACAGGAGCAAATGACACATTTTGGAGTTTCTAACATAATTTCAATAGCGCATCCATTAATTAATATAATGTCCATAAGACACCTTTTTATTATTATATCCTTTAATAAAAAGGCCATCTGATTCTTCCATTTCAACAGCCGGTGTCACAGTCAATCATTCAAAAGGGTAATTATGTGACACCGCTACACTAAAATACCTGCAGTCCCTTAATAGGATCTGAGCCATCGAGATCCAACCTTAAGCCTCCATCCCAGCCCCTACCACTCATCTGAGTGCTGTAAAGCTGCCAGAGGAAACAATACTGCCTCTCTCCTCACCGCTGAGGTTAATGGCAAATGGGGCTATGGCTGCCGGTGATATTGTTGGATAAATGATTATTGATTAGGTAAAGGTTGAGCTAATCATTAGGCTTCATCCATTTTACGGACTCTCTCCATGACCTTTCTGCCTGGCCCCCTTGGATCACCAGGATTTCTCCATACGATGATTTGATCGCTTCGCAGATGGGCACAGGGGAGGAAGGAAAAGAGGGGGAGGAAAGAGGGGAGGAAAAGCAAAGGCAGATTATTAGTGAAAGGGAGCTGTGGAGGAGCAATGGAGGAGATGAGGACAAGAGTGTGCTGAATGCATATGTGTGCGGATATGATGCTGGTGCAGATGAAGTCAACCTTAAATACTTCACCTGTGCAGCAACGTGCAGCATTTTGTTTTATTTGCACACTTTATTAGGAAATGATTTTTCTCATTTACGAAACTCAGATTTTGGATTTGAATTGCATCAATGAAATCGTTTAAATTAGGCAGTACTCCTTTGAAGCACTTAATTCCAATATTCCTGAATACATGTGTGCAGGCGGTGGGTTTCGGGTTTGGTGGGTTAGGGATTACAATTTCTTTATTAAATGTGTGTAGGCAAACATTAAAATCTTCTCAGCAATAACAGGAATAGTTTCATATTCCTCAAACACTTTTTGTCAAATTATTTGAGCTGTTATATGGAGTTTTATGTAGCAGACAGATGAATACTTTTATGTTTTCCTGATCTGATCTGTTTTGTTGTTTCAAAGTCAAAATGAGATGATAAAAGCTTTTTATTGTTATGATTATGAAGGTGGGTTAAACCTTTAATGATTTCATGAATGTGGGTTTCACTAGTATGCTTGTGCATCCCGTACTATGAGTGTCTAAATACTGTTAAAAAATAAAAAACCTTAACTTCAAAATCTCATGTATCACTATTCAAAAGCCAATATTAATAATCCAAGTCAAAATTCAAGTTCAAATATGCAGTTTAATCTGCCCCTGCAAATTTCAATAGCAGCATTCTTGAGTTACAGTGTTTTATATTGAGCTGAGTGTATAAGCTAAGCATTAAATACACAAATGGCAGAGTGAAAACACCCAATATGAAACATCCGCTCTGAAACCTTGACATGGTGACAAGGAAATGCCTTGCTCCTAACAGCTCTATTTATTGAATTGTTGCGAATATTCCTGGCAGCAGGACTTTAACCAAACCCAGACTGGAGCTCACATCTGCACCCAATCAGTGCAGGAGAAAACCCCTCTGTTCCTTCTCCATTCCATTTACTCACCAAGCCCGGCACTGGGAAGCAGAATGTTTATTTGAAGTAATACTTTACTCTGAACTACTGGATGGCAATACGTTAGCATTTTCATTGCTGTGTGCAGAATCTGTTCTGGAAAATAATGAAGAACATGATTTTTTTTTTCTCTCTCTCTTTTTTTTTTTTTTTGCTACAATAACCGGAAACTGTTGTTAGTATGAAAGTAAAACACATACATATTGCCACTTTTTTCCCCCACTTTGCATGTGCGTGTGTGTCATTCACCCGACTCAATATGACCTGAAGGTGGTCTGAAACCTGACAGGCCCTGCTTTTTTGTGATGCCAGCAGGGACTACATATTTGTTCTATATTTCACTGTCTTTTCAGAATTTATTTAAGGTATAATCTTCATAAATCTGTGATCCATTGTGCTTTTATAGTAACAAAAGCTGGAGCAGTTTCTGAAAACCCTAACAATTCTGCACGAGGAAAATGAAGTACAATGCAGTGGATTGCTGTAAAATACAAACTCAAACACTTTCATAACGCCTTTCAAATCATTTTTATTGACTTTTATCCAGTTAATTAAACACTACAGGACACAGCAAAATTTGATTCACTTATGTTGCTGCACAATTAAGTTTGTTGCCTGTACAACCTAACAAACTCCCCCACATCTTTGACAGACAGGCCTGATGTCCAGCTCGGGAGTGAGAACAATCCTTTGCAAGCAGGACTTCACAGTGATGGGAGCAATCAGGAGTCAGTAATGCAGAGTTATAAATTACACTACAAACACAAACCTATGCTTGCATGCTTGAACATACAGCACAGTACAATTATGTACATACAGATGATGCACAAAGGTTACTCACACAGTGGAAAAACATGCACGCGAGTCCTTAAGTAAACATCTGCACCACCAGCATGCAGGTAAAAATAACAATAATGAGAACTTATACAGTAAGTGGATAATTTAAAGAGCTCAATAAACAATATTAAGAACAAATCTTCTGTTTGGAATTGTAAGGCTCTCTGCTAAGGTGGAAGCAATGATTTGGAAAACAAATATAGTGTAGACTTACTTTGTTTTAACACATATAATTAATTGATCATCAGGAATTGCTAAAAGGAGTTACACATACCCTGCGACATTTTAAATAAATCAGTAGCTAACAATGGAATTAAAAACTGCAATTTCTCTATTTCTCTTCTAATTTCTGTTGATGCTTTCTGTGCTACAGTTACACTTTGTCCCTCTTCTCTGCTCTTTTTCCTTCTGCTGTTCTTTTGGCCTCTTTTCTGCTCACAAATTTGTATCTTCTTTCTTTGCCTCAAAATGCTCGAGTCATCACCGTCAGAGTCTGACAATGCAGTCATTGTTATTATTGGTGTATGATGCATTAAATGAATTCTGAGCAGACACAAACTCTGCTGAGTTAGCATCAGATCACTAAAATGTTTTGCAATTAATTTGTTAGAACCCTGTATTTATGTAAGATTCCTAGTCTGGACTTAACTAAACAATACATGAAGTTAACAATAAAAATAGGAATTCTTGCTAACAAACATTAGCATTAGCTGTGTAGAAGCTAGAGGTGAAAATCAAGGGTGAAATCCACAGTCAGACACTGGGGGGCTTATCTTGGACTTTTGGCAACTCAAGGCTGCATAAAGGCTGTTTTATTACAGGGTGTTCCTCTGTATAAACCTGGAATCTGTGTGGAACAGCTGACCTGTGTAGATGTGCAGCAGAACACAGAACATTAATTCCCCTCAGATCCTGACCAAAGCTACGGCTGCTGTGCTACATGTGTCAATGCATACACCACTCTCTCAATTTAAAGATGGACTTATCGTTTCAGCTGCTGTGTGATGCTGCAGGAGTTTCATGAACTCAAAGGAATGAATCTGACTCTCAGCCAGCTGTGCACAACAAACACAACAACAGTACTGATGTTTCTGTGAAATCCCAGATTCATTCAGTGACACCTGAACGACATTATTGTAAGACTCATCTAACATGTTTCACACCTGCCTGAGTCACATTGATAGACTGTATATTTATATTTTTTGTTGGACATTTCAGTAGCTCATGTTGCAGAGATAATGCTACAGAAAAGTAAAATATGTAAAATACATGAAAGTTTGTGATGTTGGACCAGTGACCAAACTCTGTGCTGAACATTTAGCAGTTAATATGTGATTAAGGGGGTACAAGATTTTATTTTTTTTTTTCCATTTCAAACTCTTAATTTAGTTTGCATTTGTATCAGTATCATTCATAATTTCTGGGGAAAAAGAGATGAAATTTTAAGACTTCTGATTCTTTTTAGTTCCTTTAACGTCAATCACAGAGCCTCGAGGCAACATAGTAAAGAAGTGGAACTTAATTCGTCCTCAAGTGTTCTGTCTTAACAGTGATTGGCGTTGCAGCTGGAACCTTATAGAACCAAGACATAGAGTGACTTTGTAGATCAACTCTTTTCTATTTTCAGACTGTAGAACAATTGGATGGATTACTGTGATTTGGCATTATCATTATTATTTGAGTAGAAAAATAACTGCAATATCTATTGTTATCTGTACCAGATCCACAGATCAGATTATTAATTCTTATGACTCTGGTGAGTCTCATACTTTTAATACAGTGTCACGTCAGAGTTGTTTACTTGTCCAGAGGAATATCTCACCATCTATCTGTTCCTCTTGGTTTGGTGATTACGTGACTGTTCCTAAAGAACCATAATCAATTCAGATTTTCAGCTTTCTCTATGACCACATACCTGCAAAGCTTTCATTCTCACCAGCTTCTGCTGTACTAATTGGTGCTATTAAGTGTTAGCATGCTAGCACATTAAACAAAGACTAGGAGTCGAGTAAACATTATATTTACTAATCATCAGCATGTTAGCATTGTCGCTGAGCATGTAGCATTAGGATTTACTTGGATAAAAATCAGATGGAAATGTGTAATTTTAAGGTCACAAAATGACTGTAATAAAGTTACATTTCATTTGCTTGTGTTTTAGATTGATTGCCCTCCTCTAAGCAGCTTCGCTGGCACAGTGCTGAAAGTGCTCATACACATACAGAGACTTTCAGATGAATCCAAGACAAAGCGATGTGATCTCATACTATATTGGTTTATTTCTCTACAGCCTGCTTTGTAGATGTAAGCCAATTCATCTGCACTTCTTATCACATGGCCCTCTCTTTGCCAAGAGAAGAAATCCTTCACATTCTACTCACCATCTGAACATCGCCAGTCTCTCCTTCCCTCGTCCTCTGTCCTGTGTTCCTTTCTCTCCCTCTTTTTCCCCTTCCTTTCTTCACCTCTTCTACCCCTGCCGTCTTTCATTTAAATATTTCATCCAGTTGTCTCGCGGCTTCTGCGGCTTGCCAAGTGTCATCTAGATCCTAGGGCCTGACACTAAAGTGGAGCATGGAAGTCATTTTTAGAGGCGCGTGTGTGAGAAAGGGAGAGACAGAAAGAGAAAGGGGAAGGGGTGGGATGAGAAGGAGAAGCAGCTCGGCTGGGGTCTGAGACATCGGGTGGTGATAAGAAGTGAAAAGGTGGAGAAGACATGGGAGTGATAACTAATGTACTTCCTGTGTACTTCCTCTTCTCCCCTGTCAACCCCTCCCCCTGCCAACACCCCCTCTCTCCTTCAGCATAAAAGATATAACTGATGTGTGATGCATTGTGTGTGTGTGTGTGTGTGTGTGTGTGTGTGTGTGTGTGTGTGTGTGTGTGTGTGTGTGTGTGTGTGTGTGTGTGTGTGAATCTGGGGTGATCTGACGTGTGATGTAAAGGAGTTGTGTGTGAATGTGAGACGTACATTTATGTGTCTGTCTGACAAACTTATGGCTGATGTGGAGAGGTGTGTGTGTGTGTGTGTGTGTGTGTGTGTGTGTGTGTGTGTGTGTGTGTGTGTGTGAGAGAGAGAGAGACTAACTGATGGGTGATGTGGAAGTGGAGTAGTAAGGGATGACATGGACATGGACAGATAGGAGAACAAGGGAGGAGAGATGAGTGAAATTTCTACTCAGTAAAGAGTGATGGTTTCACTCCTTTTAACACTTGAGTGTGTTTCTTTGCACCTGTGTGTGTGTGTGTGTGTGTGTGTGTGTGTGTGTGTGTGTGTGTGTGTGTGTGTGTGTGTGTGTGTGTGTGTGCATATGGTCTCATACCCGGGTAGATTGTTGGTTTCCAGTTGCGGTCAATGCCCTGGATCATAATGAATGATCTTGCAAATCTGCACACGAACCTGCAACGCAAAGAAGAAGCCGAGAGTGAGAGATGAGATTGTGACCATGAGGTACCAATCTGTGCTGCTCTTTCCTCCTCACAGTAACACCGACTCTTGTTGTAGTTTAGATCTTAGCTGTGAAAACACGATGACAAACACGGTTTGCCTTTTAGCACATTTCTCCCTGCGTTGTCAGGTAGCTCTGCCCCCCTGACATGAAGCGCCTCCTCCAACAACCACATAAACCATGCTACAATACATTAGGAACGGTAAAATCACATTGTCTGTACATCCTTATGTCCCGCAGAGAGGATCGCCTCAACCCAAGTGTAAATGTAAGTCATGCTTCTGTCGTTACTGCGTAGGTTGACGGGCTGAGCTTGCTGTGTTTTAGAAACAGAGTCAAGATAGAGAAAGGTTTTACAGCATAATTAGTAAATGGGTGGCTATGGTGTTTACTTAGTCACAGGTATTAATACAGTCTGTATGTATATGACCACTATTACTGCCACATTTTTTTCACATGCTCTTAAAGTCTGTTACATAGAGCTGTTGTCTTTTTGCTCTGTAAAATTATTGATCTGCATTAAAAAAAGAAATTAAATGGCATTCATGCAGCTACAAATAGATCCTCATCCTGAGCAACTATCAATATTTTGCATATTTTTCTTTATATTACTAGAAGCAACATATATAACAAATGATGTATTTATTTACATTATCTGGAACATAGATAATAAATTAAAAAAAAAAAAAAAAGATTGGTTTTGGTGCCATACAGATCACAAAAACATTGTATGTCAACATATGCAGCACGTCGTTAATAAGAGCAGAAGTGGTCACTGTAAGGTTTCTCTTTGGCAGCTGGAGCAGAACCCGATCCACACCTCTCTATGTGCCCTTATAATTCACTCCTGTTCTCTCTCCTTTTCTGTGTGGCATACTTATGAGCACCACACTTCTGTTCCTACTACTGTCAGCTTGAGTTCCTGTCACAAGCTGTTGATAAAAAAAAAAAAAAAAAAAAACAGTCAGTGTCGTTCCCAGTGAGGAAATTCAGTATGTCCGGCACCACCACCAACAGTGTGAGAGGGTGGTGTGTAATTCAGAGATTCAAATTCTCAAATTGACCCTGTCAACACCAGATGAAGGGCATATTGTTGTTTCTGGCAGAAAATAAAGAGTTCCATTCAAACCAGCTATTGGTTTGGTTTCATTGCATGTCAAAACACCCTGAAGGAGGTATATGCATTGGTCTATTTTTAGAATGTATTAGCCCAGCGGTTCCCAGGGGTCAGGATCCATGCAACAGGTCATCAAATGAATCGAGGGGGTCGTGACATGTTTACTGAAACAGGAAATAAGAAAAATAAAAATGTATATGAATCTACGATTTTTTTTGGATACTTTTCTCTCTTTTTTTCTGAAAATACCACATTGTTTTAGCTCTTAGTGCCTCAGTAAAGTTTTTAAATGAAGCGATGTAATAATCTAACATGCACACTTTCATCATCCGTTTTCTTGACTGAAAAAATCTGACCGCAACCAACCAGACACAAGTTTTATGTTAACAGCTGTTCCAGTCATTTAAAAACCAGATCGCACACCCATGACGACATGAGGGTCAGTTTGGAAATTCACTGAAAAACAAACAGGTATGGTGTCACACACAGGCCAAATGTAAGTACTCATGGAGTAATACAAGGAAAAGTAGCTTAAAAGAAGCTCGTAAGTTAGTTAAGACAGACACACACAGTTATCTTAATGTTTTTCATTTGCTTTTCATTTGCCCCCTTCTCTCTCTCTCTCTCTCTCTCTCTCTCTCTCTCTCTCTCTCTCTCTCTCTCTCTCTCTCTCTCTCTCTCTCTCTCACACACACACACACACACGCGCACACACCGTGTGTATGGTGTTTCTGTTCCGCTTGCCAGGCTGCTCACTGACCCCCCACGTGTGTGTTTGACCTTTCAACTCTGCTCTTCCTCCTCAGGAGAAAGGTTCTGCTCTCTCACGCACCTTTATATGCCCAAACACACACACACACACACACACACACACACACACACACACACACACACACACACACTGATCCTTCCTTTAAGTGTGTGGATTGGCCTTGCGGGGCCGACTCCGGTCAGGCTTGTGCTCATCCACAGTAACAGATAAAAGGATATATCACTTCCTCAATCCCTAAAACCACAAGTGAGGGCTGCTGGACACACTAACACACACACACATGCACACACACACACATACACACACACACACACACACACACACACACACACACACACACACACACACACACACCGTCACACCATCAGGCACTGAGCTCCTGAGTCCCCAGCTTAGCACTTGATCCTCTCTCTGGGAGGTTGACACTTCAGAGGGAAAGCCTCCACAAACTCCTTTGGACAACACACACACACACACACACACACACACACACACACACACACACACACACACACACACAGTAAGACCCTTCATGGAACATACAGTAGAATGAGAGCCCAAAACCTCGGAGGCCTGTTCATGGTGATCTGCTGGTCAGCATCTGTTTAATGTCAAGGACGCTGCTTCATATTTCCACGGCCATCAGTCATCACTTGCACCAATGAGAATCTCATCGTTTGAGGTGCAGGGGACACATCGAGAAAATCGTGCCAGTAAACACTCCTCTGTGTCACTAAATATCCTAAAGCTAGGACCACTCGCTTTGCACAGAAGGGGAGAATCATCTGAGTACATTGACCTCTCCGCTGGCCTCCCCCGAGGTAAGGCAGATTGTCGGCCTTTTCAGCCGAAACCCTAATTCAGACAGACGTGGAGCAGACATGGCTCCATGTGGATGTCAAGTCAGCTAGCATCTTTGCGGGGCCCAGGGGCACCTGACCGCCAGTTTGTAAGGGAGACACTGTGGCCTCTGCACCCCAGGTGCCCGCGTTTAACACTGTGTCCTATCTACTGTTCATGCAGCGGCGTGCATAAGCGTGGATGCTGTTTCAACACGAGGTCAGTGTGAGTTCATGTTTGGAGGGAGGAAGCATGCACACACACACACACACACACACACACACACACACACACACACACACACACACACACACACACAGATACACCCAGTTTAAGTGCATTAATGCAAAATCTTATTTTAATGGACAGATGTTTCTCATTTCGATACTATAACTCCTGTTTCCTAATATAAATCTGATTGAATTCCACAAACTTTGCTGATAGGTGTCAAATTAAAGGAAAGCCTAACATTAAGCATCTTCGTGAGGTGTTGGACCATCAGGAGCCCCCAGAAACAGCTTCAACACTCTTTGTCATAGATTCTCAAAGTCTCTGGAACTCTATTAGAGGGATGAAGTGAATTCTTCCTAAAGATTCTCTCACTTGGTGTTTTAATGATGGTGGAGGAGAACACTGTCTAACACTTTTGTCTAACACACATATGAAGCATCTGTATGTGTTTCTTCTCTCTTCTATTTTAATTTTTGTGACCACCTTTATGTTCAGGAGCAAAGACTTCAGAGTCTGACGACTGAGAAGACTGTGCCTTTAGGGAAATTGTGATTTGTGATTCTCCTTTACTTTGTTTTTGAAGTCAATGCATCTTTTAAGACAGCCTTTTCATTATTGAAAACCACCATCTTTCCCAAACCTTCATCAAGTTCTTTAGGTCACCGAAACGAAACCATAACAATGTTAATCATGCTGTTTTACAATGTGTGGCCAGAATACCAAAGGTAAAATTGCATTTCATGTAACATAATGGACAACGGTTTCCTTATCTCATCTTTAGTTGCCAGCTGATAATCTAATAGCTAATCTAAATATTGTTCATTATGGTGACAAACTAAACCCTAACCATAAACTCTTGTAAAGACCCACAAACAGTCGAACCTCACACGGACCCAGACGCTCAACACACATACACACTCAGCTTGTTGTCTAACACTGAAACTGGTTAACATTTGTGTGCAGCACCAAACATCCCTTGTGTCACATCAGGGCCTCTCATAAGCCGGACAGCGTCAGCAGACAAATGTGTGTGTGCTCGTCTTCTCTCTCGCTTCCTCTGCTTCACTTCAGCTCTCTACCACCATTAAATTAATCTGTCTCTCTTTCCATTTAGCAGGTATCTTCTATGCGGTGGCGTTGGAGTGGAAGTGGGTGGAGGAGGGAGGCTTCGGCAGGGAGAATGTCACCGTAAGATAAACACACGTGAGCAGCTGAAGTGGCTTTGGGCTCAGCTCTGGCTGATGTGAGTATCGGCCCGTGATTTGTATCCACAGAAGCTGTCAGTGTGGAGTGGCTCCCATACACTTGCTATACGTCCTCACCTTACATTTACATTACACGACTCTGCACTGAGAACTGTTGCCTGACCCTGCTGTTTTGTCATGCAAAGCTTTTTAAATGTAAGCTATTAATACTTTTTTTTCCTTCCTCTGACTCTTCCAATGTCCTGTGTCCATGCATATCATGCACGTATACACCATAGCCAGGAGAAAAGGGGAAGAGACAGACTGTTGCCAATACGATGCATAGCCAGGAAAGGTAATGTTAACTATTAGATGTAATAAAGAGAAATATGGCCTCTGGACTTGGTTAAGGTTCAAGTCTCAAATTTGGCAGTACCAGGGGTTCAGGTGGGTTAAATCTAAATGGAAAACTAAAAACTACAACTTGAATTTTATTTTTATTGCTGAAGACATTGGATCTATTGGATATAATAACATTGTACTCAATAAAAAATATTTGCTGTGATCTCAGAATGAGTGTTCAGACAGTAAGACTATACAACTCATCACATATGGACAATTGGTTAGGACCCCTCGGCATCATTTTTTAAGACACTAAAACATGAGGCCAAGAAAGCGTAACTGGACATTCCTAAATGGATGTTGTTAACTGGACACAGTGTAAAATGACACTAAAGGTGTACTCAGTGCCTTACCCAGTGTGTGTGTGTGTGTGTGTGTGTGTGTGTGTGTGTGTGTGTGTGTGTGTGTGTGTGTGTGTGTACAGGCAAATTAGTTATAACTGTCAGCTGTAAACAACCACTACAGCTTACAGCCCTACTAGTTAAACTTTGACCCACTGTACTTCCTGTAGCACACGCACAGTTTTCCTGTTTCACAAAGTCTGCAGTGACAGACATTTCCTTCAAAGAGGGGCCACAAACTAAGACCTGGACCCAGCCTGGTTTGTAGGGTGCAATGCATACTAGTGCATTTAAGTAAGTACAAGCAACAAAACACTACACAGGTACGTACTGCCTCCAGGAAATAGCCTTATCCTCACACTGTTAGTCCAACACTGACAAAGTCCCTCACCCTCTCCTTCCTACTGAGCTTTTATATGTTACCTGAAAAATTGCCAGCAACCAAAATAGAAGCATACAACGGTACACAGCGTTGAAAAGGGTGTGACAAGGTTTTGCTTGCTTTAGGGAATGACTGTGGTGGTGACAGACACTTTCTCCGCTCTGGGCTTGCCATAGCTTTATGAGCTCACTGCTTAGACTGTTCAGCACTGCAGACCCAAGAACTTGACTCGACCTGACTCAATTTGGCTGCTGCTCATGCCATCTCTACCTACCAAAAAGAGCACTCTTGCTGGCTTGTTAGCCTGTGAATAATATCATTAATTGTCCGAGAGTTTAACGCCAGTTGCTACTGAAGTTTGGTTAAAAGGTTTAGTGCCTATTATTGTTAATAATTGTTTTGCATATTGATTTAAAAATGCATCACCCCCCCTTTCTTATTTCTGCTCTGGTCTTGATACAGCATGTATACGAGAAAGTGGACTTTTATCTGGTATAAAAATAATACACACCTATGTAGCATCAACCTAGCACCACCTAGTACATAAAACCCCCCAAAAGTTGGAAGTTTGATATATTTAGCGGTCCTGACCTGGGTGTACTGGAGCAACATAACACCACTTTCTTGCATAGTTGTTTTAGTTTTATGACACAGTCCACTCGGATTGGATGATCAATTAATTGGCAGCAAACTGTTCCCATTTAATGTTTAAAAATGACTATAGTGATGATTAATTGATATTACAATACCATCTTTAAAAAATTCCCAAAAAAGGTCCAGGACGGCACACGATTATGACTCTCTCAGAGGGTTCTTTTCAATCGGAAGAGAGGCTCTGGTATGGGCCAAAAAATGCATTTCTCTTTTCTAAAGAATCTTTCTTGTGAATTAAAATCTAAAAATACAATCACTCAAATGTGTGTGAGATTAGTAAAACAGTAAAAAGAAAAAAAAAAAGAAAAAGACAAGCAAAGAAATAAAAAAGGTCTACCTGCTTAATTTATTCTTCAGCGTTTAGAATACAGATTCATAATTAATCATTACCATTATTCCTGTTATTTTGCTATTTTCTGGTGGCCTGAGTGACTTCAAATTGCAATTAATCTGAACCCCAGATGTGAACTCTTATTGGTGGGTCTACTTCATAAAAAACCCAGTATTAAGAAAAGCTGGTATCAGCATGCATACAATCACTGTGGGAGACAGGGGTCATGTCCCCTCCAAAATATGAAATATGGAAATTTGCTCCCCCAGTTCTTGTAACTAGCATGCACATTATCAGATCCTCCAAAAGCTGAAAGTAAGGTATCTCTTCCCATCTATGTCCAGTGTTAAACCAACCCCCCCCCCCCCCAAAAAAAAAGCACTGGACGTGTGGCGTTCACTGAACTCCTGGTTCATGCTGGTGTACATGTCAACCAGCAACTGAACACAGCAGCTATGTGCACAGCTCAGGAGTGCATGGCAACATTTTTGATTGTTCTGTATCTCTGCAGGCCATGCACAGATCTCTGAAACATCAGTTGGTCACTCGCATGGTCACAAGTAAAACACAGCATGCTGGTGCACGTGTTGGATCACATCTGGAATAGTGTTTTTCAGTGAAATCGGATGGAGGATGGAAGATACTCCGAGCTTCACTCAGACACATCTTTTGAAGAAGTCTCTGAATGTTGGGTCTGTAGTTGACTTGCTGTTTGTGACCTGACCAAGTTATATATATGTGAGCGCAATTCCCAGTGAATCAGTGTGTGAAACACTGTATTTACAGAGAGGGAATTGTGAAGTTAAATGTTGTTACACTGTCAATGCAATATCAATACTAATATTTTTTTACTAATTCTGCCTGCAAGTTAATATGTTTTAAAGCTAGAGATGCAGATCAGACTCCACCATCCTTTACTCACCCTTGAGTCACTTCTGATTTTATTTTCAAATAGTCCTCTTCAGTCCTTCACTGCACTCCTTTACTGCATCACCCCATTTTCTCTTTGTTTGTAATGAAGCTCCCCCTGCATCTCTACTGTCCTTTTTTCTTGGGGGGGGGGGGGCTTACCACCCTTATGTTGAACGTACTGTAATTAATAAAAGCAGCCCAATCCAGTTTAAGAGGCTGATTAATGCAACAGATACATCACAGCATGAAGTGGACCATCTCTCCACCTCTCTCTGTTCAGGATAGAGGCAGAGTGGCATTATTGGGTTATGGCAGAATATGCTTGGAATAAATCTGTGTTTCATGTGTTTCAGTTTCATGGCCTACATGTTACAGTTGCAATTACACAGAATGACCACTAGTTCAATTTTTGTCATTGTGCTGATAATCCACTCATTTACTACCATGCTATACATCCTGTAAAAGACAAAAGCCGAAGCTTGATTTAGTTTAACTCTCTACACCATAGAGTTGCATTGTTGTTCAAGAAAACTATTCAGAACTTTTAAGGGCGGTACACCGCTGCTCTTTATCACAACTTCCTTTATAATGATATAACATAGCTGTCTTTTATTATAAAATAGTCCCATATACACCTTCCTGGCATCCTTAACACTCATTCAGCTTTATTAATCCATGAGTGACATTGGCCTCCAACAACTCCAAAAATTACTTGTGTTTGAGTAAAATTTGGTAAAAATAAATAAATAAATAAATAAAATTACAGCTGTCTTATGGACATTTCTTAGCTTTTTTCAAACAAAACTAAACTACATTTTTGATTCTTTAAAATCAGATTATCACAGCTAATTGCTTAGGGGCTGAAAAGTTCGCAGAAAGGGAAGAAAAGTATTCAGAGGTGGACTAAAATGTTGTTGGGTTTGTTCTATTCATTGGATTTATTTACAATAAGAAAATCAGAATATTTGCAACTTTATTCTTCAATTTGTTTTTGTTGTTATTATTATTATTTTGGGATGTCTGATCAAGTGAATTTACTTTACTGGACCTGAATAGAGGAGCTCACCTACACCTATTACTACCCTTATTATAACTTCTATTCAAACTATGAGTGCCATTGCCATAAAAACCAGTGCCACTACACCACAAATAACATCAGGAAAAATGACCAACTGATAGAAATTGAACAGTGCTGTGTCTGAATGTAGAATGTTTCTTGGTAGAGTCACGCCATCGGAGACTGTGAAAGGTAAAAAAGTGGGATAACTGTATTCTTGCAACACACTGCTTCAAATAAATTAGATAAAGAAAAACAGGTAACCAGTCTTTTTTTATTTAAAGAGAAACTCCCTTGGGCTCTCCAAGGAGCCCTGGTGGTCCCAGAGCCTGACTTTGAGAAACCGCTATTTTCGAGCAGTGTAACCAATGAAGTACAGTAATGGAGTGTAGTGGCCTGAAGTGTAGCTATGAAGTCTTCCCTAATGACTCTAGCACATGTGTGTCTGGCTTTCAGCCCTCTCATTAACGTCACTGGACACTGTATACTCTGTGTGTGTGTGTGTGTGTGTGTGTGTGTGTGTGTGTGTAAGACTCTGCTGTTTGCCAATATAGCAAGGCTTAGAGTGCTCTGGTGATCTCATCTCCGCTTAAGTCTGCTCACCCTGTGGCTCTGTGTGAGTATGTGTGTTTATGTGCACACACACCTACACAACTTACGGTGTACTACATGTAGACGAGTATGCTTCATGCACAGGTGAAGGATGTCTTTCACTCTCCAGCGACTGGAAGGATGGAATATGTGTCACCTCCTATGTGTCACCTCCTTTTTTGTCGTTTTTCGCTCAAGAGTAAATGTTTAGTAAATGTTTCTATTTAATTTTTGTTTCAGTTACAGATGTTGCAGCTCTGGTTTATGAATAAGCAAAATGTGTGTGTGTGTGTGTGTATGTGTGTGTGTGTGTGTGTGTGTGTGTGTGTGTGTGTGTGTGTGTGTGTGTGTGTGTGTGTGTGTGTGTGGTAAACAGGGTGGTTTGCTCTGTGGAAGAAGGAATTTCCCCCAGCAGTCCCCATCAGTAATAGTGCCTGTAATGAGCTGCAGCTGTCAGCCTGGTTTCCGCACACACATGCACACAAAACACACACATGTACACAGTAAGGAGGAAGCAGTGACTCACTCAGCAGTGTGCCGTCACACTGTATGCTGATAAACAGTGTAACTCATCAGACTTGCATCAGACACTAGACACAAACATTTCCTCAGAAATACCTACTCCTTCTAAAAATATCTGAGTCTGTGAATTTACTTCTCAGTTTACGACTTACTGTATGACTAAAACACCCTATTTGTGCTTATGACTTAAAGATACAGATACAAGACACAGTGGAACGGCCTGAAGGATTATCTTCATTGGCCTTTAGCCGTTCATAGATTGTGTGTGTTTTAAAAAATGCATTTCTGAGTATCTAGGTATCAAAATCTGTTTCTTTTGTTTTTCTTTAAAAATTATTTTTTATGCCTCATGCTACATTCAGGGACATAAATGTACATTGGTTTGTCCAAACTAATCATCCTACAAGATAACCCTTGGCCTCGTTATTTTGTGAGTCATGGAAGGAGGAGCAGTGGGTTGTGTGCAGATATCAGCAAAACGGCATGGCTACGGTTTCATTTCATTCCTCCCTTGTCCCCCACCTCCTCATCTAAAAATCAAACTTTAATTGCCATTTCATTGCATCTGACTGTGATGTTCAGTTTGGGGTCACGGGAACCCTTGGCAAAAACCAGAAACAGCTGAAAAAAAAAAAGAAAGTTTGCTACATTGTTTTATCAGCTTTATCCTTAATGACGTGCTAATTTTATAAGATTTGCTTATAAACAGAATTTTGACTTGCTCATATGTTTCAGATGCTGGGGAAAAATGGCGAATTACTTCTGTTTGTGTTTCTGACCCCTCAACTGTAAAACATGAGTTAAACAGAGTAAAATTTCACACGTTCTTCATCTGTGATTGGTGATGACAGTACTTCTTTTGCAGCACTGACCTTCCCAGATAATGCATGCATACACCATTAACACATAAACTATGTCCTTATTTTTTGTAATAACAATGCTTCATTTCAGAGCTTCATTCACCATCAAGCAAGCCCGGTTTGTCTCAAAAGGAAGAGTTACTACTTCAATAATATTCTGCATATTGGGTTTGAATAAGGTAAGTAAAACAACCTGATTTAGAATTTTTTTATTAGTTGTTAGTTGTTATTTTTACCCATGGACCGTGAAAACCCATGCAAAAGGGGATGTGAAGCCATTTTCAATGACAAAAATCTATTTTATTTTGTAATTTTGTTATTGTGACTATAGTTGAGACTAATCATGAACCACCACGTGTCTTTTCTTTATATGATCAAGTTGTTCCTTTGTACCCAAGGGTGTTGAGAATCATTTCATTTCTGTTTTTGTCACACTTTAGCCACAATATTAGCAGATATGCCAATTTATCATAGCACATTAACCACTTAATTGCAAATCTGTCTTATTGGAAATAGAATGCACGTAAATCTATAGCTATTGCAGATTCAGGCTATGCTAATGAAGCATCAGTCATGACTACTGGTCCTCCCTCCAAGGTTCTGGCCACTGACCTACCAGGCTCCCCAACAAGTCATTCAATTAATTTGACTTTTTCCCTTAAAAACAAAGCTCACAACCAATAACCCACAAAATGTAGAGAAAAATAATAACAGCCGCACCTCATACCAGCCCAGCTGAGCCGCAACTTTGTGTTTTGACTGGCCAGGGCCTCGGTGACCTCTGCCAATTTTTTATCTCATTTCACTCTAACTTTGTAGATCAGACTTTAATTTTGAAGCGTGGACCACGGGACAGTGATGAATAGGCTACATCAAGCAGGGCTTAAATTACCCCTCTCCCTGGTGGCAACACTGACCGCAAGGAGAGGTAGGTGTGTGTGTGTGTGTGTGTGTGTGTGTGTGTGTGTGTGTGTGTGTGTGTGTGCATGCATGTGTGCGTGTGTGTCTGAGTTGGGCTGTGTGTGTGTGTGTGTGTGTGTGTGTGTGTGTGTGTGTGTGTGTGTGTGTGTGTGTGGTGACCTAGTAACAACAGACAGAGAAAGAAAGAGGGCTGGTCAGCACTTGCCCTCTCAACCCTGCTAGCTCCGCAGCACACCCAACAAGGCGGTGGGGGGCAGGGGTTGGGGGGAGGCACAGAGGGGAGACAGAGAAAGAGGGAGAGGGGGGAGAAAGAGAGAGAGAGCATCCACTCAGTCTTTTTCAGCTTCTCTTGTCAATGCCTTGTCTTGTTTCTGGTGGAAGTTTATAACTTTTAAGGTTATTTGAGGAGAGTCTAACCCTGGCCTCCTTTTTTCCTCTCTCTCTCCATGCAAATAGGTGCCTGTTCTTTTTTTTTCTTTCTGAGCAAATACCACCACCAGCGCACTATGTTAGGGAAGATGAGTTTTGGAGGTCATTCAGATATCGACGAAACCTTAACACTACCTAATAAAACAGTCTGTCTCAAATTGAGGTGGGGAAGGCAGGAGGGTTTGGCCAACAGCCACAGGCACGGCCTAAGGCTGAGAGGAAGAAAATCAAAAACAGGGTGACAAAAAGCAGACTTCTGGGTGGAAAAAAAACAACTTATAAAACTAAAGGGGGAGTTTAAAGGTGGCTTGTGGACTTTTTCCAGCCTGTCCATATTAATACAGATTTTTTCCCCCTTTTTTTTTCCAGTAACACATAGCTACTTATAGGCTACAAGCATTTCATTTGACACATGACAAACTTTTTTAATATGTAGTAATATTTGTTTGTAGTAAAGTTTGTTTGTTTTTTTTTCTCACAGAATTTATAGATGAACATTTTTGGAGTTTGTATTTTTTTAGGTGTTTTGGGGGAAATAGTTTTGGACCTTATGTCAGAGTGGGCGACATGAGTTTTTGGAATATCATTCAAGCAAACTTCCACTGAAACTTCCACATCCGAGCTAATTTGGTCATTATCAGCTTCCATATACTTATCAGTCATTGTCCCACTTTTTGTCCTGAAATGTTCGGTCATGCTGAGGACGGATAAGGGGATTCGGGGGCTGTGCCATAGTTTAGGGTTTGGGAGACATACAGCATGTCATACGATTTCTCTCTCTCTCTCTCTTTTTTTTTTTTCATTTTGTTTTTTTTTTCCAAGCTGCTCTGCGGACTGTCCCTCCCTCTGGCTCTTTATCCAGTCTACTAGAAACCAGTGTGCCGTGAAGCCGGTGCACCCCGCCGCCTCTCCACGCCAACGTGATCATCGTGGAAGAAGAAAAGGGAAGAGAAAAAAGAGTGAATCACGGATGGTGTAGAGTGGTGGAGCTCAGAGATAAATCACAGCAGTTGTGCTCTAAACCTCCCTCTGTTTCTGCTGAACCGAACGCGTGTATCTGCGTTTTGAGAAGTGGCAGAAATTCACTTAAGTCCAATCAGGACTGTGACAAAGCCCCTGCAGCCAAGGGAATACAGAGCATAGAACTTTAAAACTCGCATTTACTGGTTCTATTTCTGGGAAGAAATTGTATGAATGGAACCTAAAAAGGAGCTTTTCTTAAGATACATGCATGTGATAAAATTGCATTTTGCAAGTCACTAAAATATCATCTTAAAGAAAGAAGGCAAGAAAAAAAGCATTGAATGTTCTTGTGCGTGAGCACGCTCGTTATGTCCTTGGGTAGATGAGGTCTCTGTGTAACTTGAATTAATTACAAATACAATATAACAACGATGCTAAAAGAACATGATCGAATTTGGACTCACTCACTCAAGCTTGAGCACCAAGACCGTGCTATCTGTGCGTCCGTGGAGAGGCTTTTGGAGCACCGACTTGTGCGTAAAGACAGCAGCGGCAGGAGACAGAGGCAAGATCCCGATTCCCTCACCACCACCCCCTCATCACACACGCACGCGAGCACACACACACACACACACACACACACACACACACACACACACACACACACACACACACACACACACACACACACACCACACACACCACACACACACCACCCGTGATACTGACGGAACCCCGGCATAAATTACTAACCTTTATGCGTAAAACAGAGGTTTCACTTTCGCACACAGATGGCATTGGCTTCGGTTTAAGCCTACAGGAGTCTGAACGTGTGTGTGTGTGTGTGTGTGTGTGTGTGTGTGTGTGTGTGTGTGTGTGCGTGCGTGCGTGCTCATAGTAATTCTCCGTTTCTTTCTTAAATTGATGGTTGAATCAATATTACAATTGTTCATGATTAACGTCATCACGTGTGTACCAATTTCCCGCAGCTCTTTAAAATAGAGCTCAAAACACTCAAGTATATGAGTCATCCACGCGGCTGTCACAATATTCCTGCGTGAGTCTGCCTTTATGGAGTCCGCATCCTATAATTGCGCGGAACTCTAATGTGATTAATTTCGCAGTGCGATGCAAACTGTCTTTAGACAGAAGAACTAAATCTGCTCATATCATCACTGAAACCCGAGTATCAGTTGCGATAATCCAAAGGCGAGAGTTCAGTCAACTTAGTTTTAATATCAGTGCGAACATGGAAACGCACCAGACACAGACACAGCCATATCTGTGATATGTGTCCTACAGGCCTGCTGGCACCAGTGAACAATGCCTGAATTTAATGCGTTATTTATGCTTGTGTCTCACAAGCAGGTCATCTAATTAAATAATGGTGAATTGCTATTACAGTCTATTTATTTTTACTACATCGATATCACCATTGCCCTGCTGGAAAAAAAAAAAAAAAAGAAAGAAAAATCAGGAAACGCACCTCTGCACTGTGCGGGAAAAAAAATCTGGTCAATAACACGAAGTTTTGTTCTCTTCCACAATAATCTGAAAGTTTTTTTGTTTGTTTGTTTGTTTTGTTTTGTTTTTCTTTTTACCCATGAGAGAATAATTCAGCCGGGGTTCCAGACACACAATAAACTGTATAATCTGGCCCATAATAAGACCTCAAGAAACTCCAAACTAAGATTCCAGAATGTTCCATTAGTTCAGGTAATATTAGCAGTTTCTATGAAGTGACGCACGTCTCCGCCTGCTATGAAACTATTAAACGACCTTTTTGTAATACAGATCAGTGTCTCTTCTTAGTGATTTAAGATCGATGCATCAGCTAAAGTCATCACAACATTTAAACGTTTTGGAAAGTTTATGTAAACGTTTGAATATCGTGAAGCAGCGATGAATGAGCGGCGTGCCTGTTACTCAGTCTCTCTCTCTCTCTCTCTCTCTCTCTCTCTCTCTCTCTCTCTCTCTCTCTCTCTCTCTCTCTCTCACACACACACACACACACACACACACACACACACACACACTTCTGACCTCCTAATCTTACGATTTTTTTTGAAAAAGTGACCTTATTTCAAATGATTGTAATTATTAGGTTAAACAAATATCCTCACTTTGCTTCTGTAGTAGTAAAATGTAGTTGGAGAAATGATGATGGAAAGAAAAACCGTGTAAATAAAGCACGACGTTTAACTAGATTGCACTGAAAAATAGCCATTTCCTTGCTTTGTATTAGCCTACGTTATATATGACATTCATGCTGGTATTTTCAGGGTCTGTCTGGCAGTTTTGGCGTCGTGATTTTATTTCCCACATCGATGGCTGAAAAGGATACAACTCCTAAACCTCCGCAGCTACCACAGCACTAAATGTATCATCAGGTGCAAGTTAAAAGCGCATATTGAATGCACTCTCAGCGCGCACATCTGGCACACACCGCACCGTTACGTTTTCCTACCTTAACACAGTTCACCGTCAGACTGCTATAATACTTCAGACCTAAATCCGCAGTGCTTTTCTGAGACTGTCTAAGGCTTTGAGGTGTAGGAGTATGCGACTTTAAAGCGGGGAAAGAATTATATTAATACATTTTAGTTGTGTATTCATGCGTTAGGCAACTGTATAAATCAAAGCTTCTCTCTTTCTGTCTCCCTCCCTCCCCCCCTCTCCCTCTCAGACATAGTCCTATAAGGTAAGCGTAGTGGGTCATGTCAGCACGTCTACATCCACATTAGAGAATACAGTGTGCCAGGTTAAGAACATTTACAGCACAGATGACGAAGTATAATTTTCAAACAGGAGGAGACAGCCGAATATCTCTCCAGGTGTGCTCGTCCTACACAAAATAAATATCTACGAATCATAAGTCTACAATAATTCAAATTCACTCAATGGATAAGAAAATGCAATAAAATAAAACAAACACTTTAGGTTAGATTTGACTGAGTTTAGACTTTAAGCATATTAAATATCACCCACTTTCATTTTGACTTTATGTACACAAGTTGGGAAGCGACCTCGTCGATTTCAGGTGATTAATAAGATGAAAATGTTTTTAGATTTGCTGCTGACCACAAGATAAACTTAATATCTTAACAGGTAAACATCCGGGTTATTAAGCAGACATCTTTCATGTTTCCCTTTCTCAGAAACATAGTTATAGAGCAAGAATATTTAAGTTTTGTATTTATTTATTTAATTCATACAAAACACGTCCTCAAAATGTTAAAAGATTTTATGCTCAAGGAGTAAAAGTGCTTCCATATTTCAAAATTCGGCGACTTGGTGGAACTTGTTTTTTTCTGTTGTTGTAGATATTTGGGATATTAAAATGCGAGAATCAAAAAAAGACTTGGACTCCTGTTCGGGAATGAAAACGCCAAACAAACACGCAGCGCGCTGGATGACGGGCTGCTCACAAAGTGGACTGTGTCAATCAGACGGCGAGGAGAGCTCTCCATCGCCCGTGAGCGCGCGCGCGATGCGTGTGCTTGCGCGTGTGAATGACTGTTATGTTTGAGTGTACACTGTGGGGTGGGAGGGGGTATTGTAGTATCGCAAGGAATGTGCGCACGGCAGCTGCGTGTGTGTGTGTGTGTGTGTGTGTGTGTGTGTGTGTGTGTGTGTGTGTGTGTGTGTGTGTGTGTGTGTGTGTGACACTGATGGATGCGCCAATGGAAAGACGGACAGATGCTTGGGCGGATCTAACGGCATGCAGTGGTGGAGCGGCGCACATAGTCGCGGCGAGATTAGGGCGAAAACATCCTCGATCGGCGGAGTCACCAATCAGCAATCCATTCCACCGAGCCCGGAGAGCGGAGGAGGAACGGACAGACTCACCGGTTTACCCGAGGAGCGACACGGGGAGAAAGGCTGAGGAGATCTGATTCCCTCGGCGGATACGACGAAGAAAGCTGTTTCTCCAGCCATTGACAAGCGTGAGAGACGAGGCGCAGCAGCACCACATCTGGCGCAAAGGAAGACAGGAGAAAGACAGCCTTTGGCAACTCACCCTTATTGCCCTCCCCTGTTCTTCCATTCTCTTCTTTAAGAATCCTCTATCCTTTGTTTTCACCGCGGTGGAGCCACGCATTCCGCCCTGAGGATTGCCTGAAAAATACAGGAGAATATTTTTATCCACTTCACCAACTCAGTTGAATCCAAAAAAAACTTTTATCCCTCGCTGTAAGGTGAAACACTACGAGAAAAGGGAGCAACGACATCTCCAGATAATATCTGAAAACCCTACGTCTACACGAAGAAGGATTTTGAGCTTACCTGCAAAGAAAAAAGTACTTTATTCCATTCAGTGCCAGTAAAAGGGGCAGCGCTTGGTGAGGGTTTTGCGCCTCTCCGGTCACTTGAGGCGCCGGAAGGAGAGCGGAGCGCAGTGTTGGGAGACACGTCTGATTCGCTGCGTGGCTGATTTAAATAGCTCCTATCAGGCCACGCAAAGAAAAAAGGGAGAAAAGTACCATCAGCGGCCAACAAAGTGTTTGGCAGTAGGCGCTAGAGCTCGGCTGATCCGTGCGCTCCAGCCAGCCTGCATGCATGGGAGCAGCCTGAGCCCGTCCCCTCCTCCTCCTGTACATTATTACAACAAGGGAGACCCAATCAAGCACGTATCTCGTCGATTCACGCACACACAGACACACGCACAGTCACTCACACGCGCGCGCACGCACGCGCGCACATACTGAGTGTGTGACTTGCCCTCAGCGGATTTTTCAAAGCGCTCTCGGACAAAATATCGTAGCCGTGCCAGGCAGGGCAGCGTGTGGGCGACCAGTCCCGGTCGTCACCTCCTCCTCTTCCTCCTCCTCTTTTCGCCTCCGCTGTCGGTCCTGAGAATAACAAACTGAAAAAAGCTGCATGTGGCTTTTTTTGCGCTCACCACCAACAGGACTTGCCAGAGGCGAGTGGATTTTATGAGATGGTTTCAGGCACGTTTCAGCTGGTTCACCTCTTGGCTTTGAATTGTGCGTGATTTCTGGGACGGAAAGCGAGAACCTCATGGATAGCGCGGCGGAGGATCAGTCCGTAAAGTAAGTATGCATTTCCGTTTAGATCACGCTGTCAGCCTGTGCATGCTTGTGAATGATACTGTATATGTGTGTTTTTGTGAGGCTACCATGTGTCTGCATGTCTGCTCCTCGCTTTAGACCAATCTGCAATATGACTGACATTACGCACATTTCAAGCCTTAACCCAAAGCTTCTGATTAGCCTGCTCCCTGTGCTGGAATAAACGGGGCTAGAATAAGGCAGTGAATGACAGAAAGCGAGTGAGAGGGGTAAGAGAGGCAGAGAGCGAGGGGGAGATAGAGCGAGAGAGACGGGGAGAGAGAGACAGGGAGCTACGTGACGCCTATCAGCGGCAGAGAGGTTGAGCCGTAGAGGAGGCGCAGGGCTTCAGTTGTGTCAGCTCTTGATGTGTTGTCCCCTTGTTTGCGGACTTTTGACTGACGCGATCATTTGGTTTTATCCCTCCAAGCTTGCCTGTTGCAGCCTCCGACGCCAAGTAAAGAGGATCACACGGAGGCACACGGCGCTTTTAAAACGTCCCTTCTCTGTTTTTCTACCGCGGAGCCCCCTCTGTTCCTGCTCCCACCGCGTCCATCCAAGTCGGAGCGGGCGAGACAACGACCGACAGAGAGAGCAGCCAACCGGGGGTTGAATTCCCCCCCTCTCTCCCTCTCTCTCTCTCCTTTTTTCCCTACCATCTTCGCATCTACTGGCTCTTTCTCCTCTGATTTATTTTTGTGTTCGAAAACTGCACATCCTCCCCTTATCACACACCCACCCCGATCTATGTGGGAGCCCTGAGAGCGCACCCAGGGGGGGAAACTGTGTATCAAAGCTCCGAGGATCCCCCAGGCAACCTCGGATCACCGGGGCCAGAGAAGAACTCCCTGCCGGGCCCCCGAAGCCGACATGCCGCGGAGGAAGCAGCAAGCGCCTCGGCGCGCCGCAGGTAAGCACAGGCTTTGGTTTGCGTGTAACTGACCTCTCTCGCTCTCATTCTCTCTCTCTCTCTCTCTCTCTCCCCCTCTCTTTATTTGTGTCCCCCCTCCTCCCCGCCTCTCTCATTCAGTTACTTTTCATTGATATTTCCCTCACCCACATAGTAACATTTATGTAGCTGCAACATATTGTGTTGTGCACTGTAAACTAACAAGGGCCAACATCCAGCTCTCTGTATAGACTTCCACAGCTGCACAGCCACAACACAACTTTTGCCTTCTCACACCAGACCTTTCCTACCATTCTCTCATTGTACTTCCTATTCTAATCAGCTGATGTGCAATATTAAACACCAAACAGTGCCTCCCTTATATCATCTTTTCTTAGCAGAATTTTTAGAATTCCACAGATCCTTAACTCCATTTTTTTAAAGTACGATTAGTTAACACCACAAAGGTCGTTCTTTCTGTGGTCTGTAGTAGAGCTGAAACAATAAAACACTTAGTCAAGTAGTTGTTTCAAGTAAAAATGTCAAACATTTGGAGTTACCAGCCACTTGTACAAACACGTTCCTGCTTTTCTTTCTTGTTTATCAGTGCAAATTGAAACTCTTTGGGTTTTGAACAAACCAAGACGTCACCTGAGGCTTTGGAAAACTGTGATGTCTCACTTGTTTTATTTTTTTAATAGAAAAAAATAATAATAAAAGAAAAGAAGGATCTCCTTTTAACCAATATTGCAAGTAATTGCTAGTCTGTAGATTTTGAATATTTTCTCTACTCGTATGTTGTGAAAGGCGGGTTTGGGCGTTTTCAGGCGTGACCTGGTAGTTAGACCAATCATCATTACCACTGAGACAGGTCACAGGTGAGCCTTCATGTACCAGTTTTCAGCGTGAACAGCCATCTCGTTCTCTTTCTTCCCTTCATGTTTCTCTCCTTGCCTCAGAGAACTTGATCTTTCATAGCTCTCTGCCTCTCTTTACTCCTTCACAGCGCCTCCTCCTCTGCTTGTAGATATTGACTGAGGAATTAAGGATCTATACCAGAGAGGTTTGGTGGAGCCTTAGGGTCAGCTGACTGTCACGGAGGCCTTTGACGCTTGCTGCTTTCTGGTGGGGAAGTGAGATTAACTCTAAAACATCATGATAAATCACAGGAAGTCAACTCTTTTAATCACATTTGTCTTATACGATCCGTATCTTTCTATCTATTTTTCTGTCTGTTCTCATGAAAACGTTACTTTAACATCCCCAGAACAGTGTGTGTCTGATTGTCTACCAGTGATACCGTTGCACCATCGTGTTGCAGGAATATTCTCCATGAATTTGGATTGTGTTTTGATACACAATATTGGGCTTTAGTGACCTCATTGTATATTATGCCTCATCCTACCAGTGTATTTCTGCAATATTCAGTTAGACACTATTATAGTTCATTCTTTGTCAGTATCTATTCCTTTGGGACTTATAGCAACCCCTCTGAAAATTTCTGAGAGGTTTTCCATCCTTGTTTTTCATCAGGATTTGGTCTGTTTTCTTTCTTTCCTCCCCTTCAGTTTCAGGGGAAGACTTTTCTTCTAGTCTAAAGATTATTTCACAGCCCAGGGAGGGAGTGTATACTGGAAGAGAGCTTTAATGGACAATTGCCATCTTTGATTTGACGCCTGATTGATCACCTGTCATCTGGCCGAGCCTTTGATCTGTTCATTCCCGATAAGTGTCAATAAATCACCCCTCCCTTCCGCCTTCCCTCCCTCCCTCATCCCCATTCACTCTGGTAGTAAAGGAGGGCCTGCTGAAGTCTCGTCTGGCCTCACAAACTTCGAGTCATTAACGCCATCATTTAATTGCATCTTTGTATCTCTTTTTTTCCCCTCATCTCTGTTTGTTTTCCCCGCTTCGCCTCAGACATAACATGGACAAAAAAACTGGAATTTTTTGAAGTTTTGATGTTCTGGTCAGATAATTTACGAGTCAAAGAACTTGTGCTCTTTTTAAAATTTTGAGTCAATGAAACAAATATGATCCTTAATTTTTTTGTGCTTTTTCACGTGTAGTAAGTGTGGCTTCGAAACACTAATTACCATTTATATTTGTTAAGGTGACTTCGAAATGATTTATGCGTGACCTTTAGCCTTTTATGGTAAGCCATTTTACCTTAGCACATTCCTGTTTGCAACTTTGTGTAACTCTCAAGGAACTATATTCTCCGAGATCGCCTACAGGCTACCAGTACACACACACACACACACACACACACACACACACACACACACACACACACACACACACACACACACACGCACGCATTCTGACACACATAATTACATATGTGCAGCGGTGCATGCACAGAAGACATGCTGCAATGGCTTTATAGTACATATAAAGCGGCATGCAATACTTTTTGCACACACATGCACATAGAGTGGTATGAAAAATGTAACTATTAGCCTAATCGTGAGGCGGAAGACTGGTTTGCTCCATCAGAAGGGCCCGTCAGAGAGACTTTGTTTCATATTTGATTTAATTGTCTGCCCTCTGACAGCCACATTCATCAATGGCCCTAATGGTCAATCAGAGGCTGGCACAGAGAGAGAGAGAGTCTTATGTGTTCTCAGCCCAGGGCCTTACTTGATCAAAATGTTTTAGCCCTAATGGACACAGTGGGTGGGGGCAAAGAAATGGGTGGATGGATGGATGGATGGATACGTAGTGGGATGACTGAAAGCCTTTTTATTCAGCTGGAATGAGCGAATGAGTGTGCCGGCAGTGAGAGCGGGAGAGAAAATGAGGCATTTATTTCTTTGATGAGCGGACGAGAACAAACACGAGGCAGGCGAAGGAGGAGTTTCATTTTAGACTATTGGCAGCTTCCTATTTTTTACCCTTCATTCCTCCTCCTCCCCCCATCTCCTACTCCCTCCCTTCCTCCCTCCCTCCCTCGCTCACAGCTGCAAGTTATAAGGTTGAGGAGAACTGCATGGCACACAAAGAGTGATGACAAATTGATTGTGCCGTAGTGATGGCAAGAGTTATGGGAGGATGGCAAATGATAGGCCTTGATTAGGAACGGGGGGGAGGCAGAGTACCCCCAACCTTGAGTCTTTTTTTGATTTTTTTCCACAGCAAAATCTCTTCCTTTCTTTCTCTTTTTCCTCTTTTATGTCACTGATTCGGCCTCTCTATTGTGCACCCAGAAAACAAAGCCTTTGTGAAGGGTTTGTGGTTAAAGACAGCAGGTATACTGAGCCTCTGTGATTCATTAAAACATCACATTTGTTAAAAGACAGAAACTTGTAAATCTGGTTAAAGGTCAGCGTGTTTATTGAAATCTACTGAAATCTGCTGATTGGAGCTTTTCATGTTTTTTCATTGTTTCTTACCCAAACATGTAGATTCACGTGAACATGGCCTCACGGTCAGCTCTGTACAGGGCTCTGCATGGGTACAAGCATAAAGAAATAGCCATTTTTATACTTTACACAGCTCCAGAACTACTTCAGTCCTTTCCATGATCACACACTTCCTCTTTCTTTTCCAACAAACCTCTTCGCCGCCACCACACACACTTCCCACCCCAGCGACGGAGCGCACTCAGCTGTCTAAAACGAGGAGTTGTTTTGCCAGCTTCATTAGCGTTCTCCTAATTAGCCGAGCATCTGATGGATCTCTGACAGGCCTAATGATTGGAGATGACAAGCTCCGCACACTGTCACGCTCGCCAATTAGGTCTGTGGCATAGTTGGATGTAATCAACTTGATCTTACACTGTCCTCATTTGCCACCCCCGCCCACACCCCCCCGTCCGTGGTTTTTCAGCTCCACCATAGGTGAGGCTTTGGACAGTGGTGCCGCTGGTTGGGTAGAAAGCTAATCTTTCAGGTCATCCCTGAATTTAGCCGCTGAGGATATTTCATGTACCAGACGGGATAAACTCCATGCTCGATACGGCGGTGATGTCATGTGAGTGTATTAAAAACCCGGTCCTATGTAAGTTATGCTGGCTTGTTTATGTGCACATGTGTACGTGCGCGCATGCACCATTATCAGAGCAAAGGTATTTATTTTTTTAGCGCTCATGACATCAGGAAAGGACAAAGCTCAGGCGAGCGGAGGGCTTTTGTCTGTGGGCTTCAAAGCCAGGCTAGACCAAACAGATCATTGTTATGGGAGAGGAAGCTTGAACATCAAACATCCCGTATATTTTTTTACCTGTAGGTTTTTTTTACAGCTCCAAACTCTACATGACTTATGTCCTCACATGTGCAAGTACAGATCTATTGTTGCAGAGCTATGTCGTTTTTTTAAAATGAAGGATGCTTAGCAGTAAGTAGCAGCTGCATGGCACTAACATAACACTGTGTGTGTGTGTGTGTGTGTGTGTGTGTGTGTGTGTGTGTGTGTGTGCAGGTGTACATTCCTTCTATGAGCCCACTGCAGATTGATGACGTTGACACTGGTCATTATTAGCTACTCAATGACACTTTCCCAGAGTGGGAGGATTTTTCACTGGCGTTGATTTTTCAGAAACACCTATCATCAGCATGGTGTCCAAAGAGGCTAAGCATGATTTATGTAAATATTAACATCAAGACAGATCTGGTTCTGTCCAACAGGAGATAGATGGCAGCCGAGGAGGAAAAGCAGCTGATTTCTGTGATTTCTCTACCTCTGTGTGCGCGTGTGTGTGTGTGTACGTCTGAGAGTGTGTGTGTGATTGATTGTAGATGAGAGCGAGAGATTAATCATGCTTGATGTGTGTTAACGTTGCACTCGCGGTGGATCTAAGTCGAGATGCAGTGGCCCACTTAGATATACTCACTCACACGCGTGCACACACACACACTCTGACACACTCACAGGAGGGAGCTGGCACACTCGCGCATACTCACAATACAGACACACACATGTTCACATTGCTCAGCCGTGCATAGCATGACACACATTTCCAACAAGAATCTTGAATTGAGAAAAGTTGTTTGTTATTTTATAGTACATTTTATGTGAGAGGCGATCTCAATGAAAGTGATCCTGTTTATTAAAAACACATGTGATAATACAGCGGCACCTTGTATCACGACCTATTGTCCCGTACAGTGGATGCAGTGTGATCTGATAAAACACGTCAATATAACGAAGCTAATTCACCTTGTTTAAGAAGGTATTGATAATTCTGCTAATGAGTATGTGATGAGGAGAGTGAAAAATGTTTCTGTCAACAGCACCCTACACACGGCCCTTTGCTTCAGCCCACCATGCTGTGAAAAAAACGCCCTTTTTTTTGGAATGATAAAATAGCATTTTTTATTATTCTATTGTATATTCAAGTACCTCGCGTATTGCTTTTGTCTCATACTTTTAGCTCTTTACTTTTATGTTTAGCTCACTGTAGCTGGCATAGATTAAACTTTTTTTTTTTCCTTTTCTTTTTTTTTTTTTGTTAATTGTGACTTTTGGATGAAATTCATGAGCTTATTTAGGACATGCTTTTCAGTCCCAAAACTTTTACCTCCTTTAGTTTTTGTCTTTTGCACTCTAGTATCCCTCTGCAACATTTGAAAGCTTGTCGCCTGGAAATGAGCCTTTAAGACATGCTAGAAAAATTACCCAATTCCTTCATTGAAAGATGAAATTCAGAGGTTACTCATCCTTGAAGTGAAAGTCGTCCACTCCAATTTCTAATGAAGTGGATGTATTTGAATATCAGCGCCTTCAGAGTTTTCTATCTGTGGCCCATTCATCTGAAAGGTGGTGGTCTTTTTATGCTTATGCTCCGACTGCTTCTCACCTGACTCAAACTAATACATATTAATTCTTTTTGAATTGCACTGATCATTCGTCCGATCACTCTCACATGTAACTAGCACCTGCTGACAGATCAGATTGAGGAAAAAGAATAAAAGTGAGAGGAGTTTTCTTTAAAATGATGTGTAAAAAAGTATTTGATTTCCTAAACTTTAACGGTATTTATTGAGATAATTAAATAAAAAAGCGTATGTTTTTGCTTCCTTTAGAATTACATATTGTGATGTATAGGGTAGAATTGCGGTCATCAAATATTCATCAAAGGCAGAGCTGCTCTGGAGGTAGAAATAAAGACACTGACTGTCACCGTCCTGAATGGTCTGATGCTCCGATGGAAGCTCGGAATGCGAACTTGGTGCACACTTTCCATCTTTTCAAATGTAGTCGCTGTGGCCGCCAGAGTTGTAATCAGGCTTATGTTGTTGCACTTTTATTTGACATGTTTTTCTAGACAATTGTGAGGGTTAAATGTAATGATAAGAACAATTCTGCAACACAAGTCATTATTTGCTTTTGGATTTTTCTTGTGAAATATTTCGCAGTTTGCAAGCTCACTTTTTACAGATATGCAACCTGTGACGAGGGGTCAGAAATAGACATCGCTTCATGTTACCGGTTTTATGTGTTATGACATTCAGTTTCACCACCAAGCTAACTTGGTTGGTTAAAGTTGTGGTTGGCTCCACCAACTTAGCTTTAACTCAACCAAAAAGATTGCTCCACCTCTGCGGCGGCTCCAGTAAACGTACTGCTAAATCCCACATCTGCTTACCAGCCTGTCGAAAATCAAACTAAAAATCAAACTAAAAATCCCCAACTTTTGCATGTACACTGAGCTGAAAGCACTGTGAGTCCCAGTCAGTCTCTGCATCCCAGTCTGTCCCGTTTTCTGCAGTACTTTGTGCAGAGTGAGTCTTTCCCAGGCAGCTAACTGACATTGTGATTAGTTATGGCCTTCTTCTGCTTTTCTCACTGCTCCTGCCCCATAACGCTCTGCCACAATGAACCAAGAGAGGAAGAGAGAGAGAAGATATAAAGTGGGAGAACTGTTGCATAGTTAAATATTCTATCATAGGGAAAGACAGAAAGGTAATGAGATTGTAAAAAAGATTATGGGCACAGGCAAGAGAAAGTAGGAGCAAATGAAAAACCAAGCAAGTAGACAAACGACAATCATAGCAAGAGAGACAGAGGAAGAGAGCGGGAGGGAGGGGAACGAGAGCTCCCTCATCTCCTCCTCCCCCCTTCCCTTCCTTGAGGATAAGTGGCTGATGGTTTATAAACAGTGTTTCTTTCCCTCCCTCTCCCAGAATCTTCCGTCATGGCTCCCATTAGGTTGACAGCTGTCAATTAGAGCTCCCTTGGTCTGGCGCACTGCACTTTATTGCAGGCAGTTGATGCTGTCATTTTGCTCCCAGTTTCGCCTTGAGCGTTATCACGAGCGCTCAAACAGTCAATAGCTGATGCATCAGCAGTTATTTCTTAAATTGGCTCACAAGGCTGCATCCTTTCCTCATTTTTTTCCTCCTCCCCTCCCCAATTCCTCTCCCTTTCTCCTCCCTGTTCTCCTTTTTTTTCCCTGAGATCATTTTGTAAAGCGAGGGGTGGGTGCAGAGAGTGCAAGAGAGGTTACAGACCACAGGACACGCAGGGCACAGACAGAGAAACATGCTAAAGAATTTGAATGGTTTTTTTTGTTTGTTTGTTTGTTTGTTTGTTTTTTAATTTATGAAATTATATATACCAAAGAAAAATAGGACACAACTAAACATATGTTTGAGAATGGTTAAAGAATTAAGGTGATGATAAATATATATATGTAACTATGCGTTGTAATACATTTTTTTATGGTAACATGAAGGAGAAGAGGAAGACTTCAAAGAACACTTACTGAATTTTATTCATAATAATGCAGCAAACAGATCATTGCAAATATCTTAAAACCTCACTGCAGGTAAATTTGAAAATTCTACGTGTAAGTCACCCGTTCGTGCAATATGTGCACTGAGAAGTAGGGTGGCGTCTTCTTTGGACTGTGCGAAAAAGGCAAGAGTGCAATAATGAAAAATAACTAGAATAATAGTAAAAACAACCACTATAAAAGGAAACAGAAAGGATACATTTTTTAAAATTAATAACTGCAGATATACCATATATATGATACAATGCTTAAGGGTATATTGGCCTGGACTAGAGGTGAGCCACGCGATTAGTCAGTATTTGAAAATCTAGAATACACATGCACAAGTTGTTTG